>NC_141081.1:25286380-25431380 GCF_041138505.1 Cibotium barometz | reverse complement strand
TGATTTCTTCTTCCTCTTGCTTGAGGTTGTATATCTGTGTAAGGGGGCTCCATGTAGCTCCACTGATGGGGTGAGAATCCCCCCACAATGAAAGTGTTTCTTAAGACCTCGTAGCTAGCCTTTTCAAGTGGGTTTAGTGATCTAAACCATTAGCCTCCTTTGCCTTCAAGGAAAAGTCCAAATGAACAGATCTTGGTGGGGTCATCAATCCTTCCTATGACCTCACAAATTTGATCAAGCTTTTATAGATATTGAATAGGATCGCTAATTCCATAAAATTTGATCAAACTTCTATAGATATTAAATAATATCTCCAATTTCATCAAATTTAATAGGATCTCCATGTCCATCAAATTTGGTCATCATCTATGAGGTGTGTTGAGATGTGGATGAGCTTGGTTTTGCCCACCTTTGAGCCTCTAGGTGCTATGTTTATAGTAATACCCCTTCCCATTTCAATGCCATCCTAAGCATGTCTTCTATGTATTATCATGGGGTGGTGGAATGTAAGAAGGCGGTTGCATGAAACCTTATGTTTCAAGGTATAGAATCTCTTACCCTATGAGGTTGGGCTATGCGGATTCCTATGGCACTTGTCCTCCTTTAGCTAGTTTGGGATAAACCCAGCTCATCTAGTGAGGCGTTGGACACTGATGACCCGCCTCCTGGGGGATAGGCCCCACACTTACACCACTGGCATGGTTGGTGAGATCATGGGTGATATGTGGCCAGTGGGATGATAGGCTGTGTGACAGCCATTCTAGAGACTGGCATAGTTATAGCGCCAACTCATTTAGTTGGGTTCACACTATAGAGAACCCTAGTATGTATTTGGTTGAGTACCTTTTCATATTGTGTGTACTCTTATCTTTGTATATGGTGTGTTGAGTGTTGTGTGAAGAAGAAGAAGATTTTTAGCCTCTCACCTTGTGTGTTCTCTTTTAGGGTTTTGTGAGTGTGTGTGCTTCTCCCCTGCATCTTTTCATGGTATCAGAGCCTAGTTCATGCTAAGGGCTAAGCTGCAAGCAAGAGAAGCACAGGAAGCGGTACGAGGGTAAGAGCTTTAACTACTCTTCCCTATTTGTGATGGCGACTACACCCTTGTTTGGGAGCTCTACGGGAGGCACCGGCAAACGATCTCTGATTGAGGAGCTTTCTTCGCGGGAGTAAAGCTATAGGGCAACTATACTGTCCAATAGGACAATACAGTAGTCGGGCCGAAAACGTGTTTCTAAGACCTCCGTTTTTCAAAAAGCGGGCGATTTCAAGCACTGCGAGTAAGTCATCGATTCTCTGCAAAACTCTATTTTAAGAACTGCAAGAAGACAGATTGGTTGTGCAGACATTGTGTGTGCTGCAAGGAGGTCAACAATTTCCATTGGGTGTATGTATGCACATTGAGGTCACTGGTTGTGACATTTGAGTGTAGTACAGTACCGCTACAGAAAATACAACAGTTTGTGCAAGACAAACCAGAGTGCTATTTCTGGTAAATTTGTGAGTCTGGCAAGATGTCAAATGATGGCATAAACCAGATTGTTGCTGAGAAGCTTGATAAGAACAACTTCCATGCTTGGAGGTTCAGGCTGACAAATTCCCTGATGAAAAAGGGTTACATAGAAAATGAGCATGAAGAGGCACCAGAGATACCGGAGATCAATCCGACTGCTGCAGATGTGAAAGCCTTTAAGGATTGGAATCAAGGAGCCAGAAAAGTTATGTATTAGCTCTCTATCAGTATACAGGACACCATGATTGTGAGATCCCTGTTCCCACCGAGTAATGGATTCGGGGTACTAGCAGCAGAAGTAGCACTTCTCGCGTGGGATAGGGGTCCCACACTCGAGGCCTCACCCACGGATATCCGGACAAGAGACTAACCCGTCGGTTGTTCCAAAACCGAACCAGAAAAGACTTCCTTTACCCGAAAAGCACGAGCGATTCCACTAGGATAACTTTTTACTCTAACGTAGTCAAGACCATTACTGATCGAGCTGATCTGACTGCATCTATAAAGATACTCGGTCAGATCAAGGAAGAAACTTGCACTTGGATCATTGGGATCAATGCTTTTTTCCCCATTCAAGAAGCACAGCCGTTGATTCCTATCCATAGAACAGTTACTGTCCGGGATTTACTTTATCTATCGTAATAACAAAAGTTGAGTCTCGATTTACGGATCCATCAATCTAGCCTAACCCCATCCAGTCCCATGGGTTAGCCAACCGCCCAACCACTGTAGTGATGGGATCCAATTAAGAATTTGGTTAGGTTTTGTCCCGGGTACCAAGGAAAAGAGTTCCAAGGCCCCCTAGCCAGATGTTCATACAAAAATAAAACTAGTCACACCACTCACACACCCAATATGAAATTGCCTTTTCACAGATTCAACCAGTTTAAAACAAATCTTTAATAAAACCATAGTATCACTGATCACCATCTTCCAATTTATCCAGTTGATTCTTAATTTTTCCATCATTCCTTCATCAGAGTATCTATGGCATCATTGGCAACTAGGACGCTCACCACCTGTCCACTCAGGGGCCGTTTCCTAATCCCTAGCCCATAATACTCGGCAAAATAATCACTTATCAAGATGGACTCTCGTTGAAGATCAGCAAGATCAACCAACAGATCCATATAAAGAGCCATGGACTCATCCGTTTGAGGACCAGCAAGGTCAGTCAACCAGATCCATGCTCGGTTTCAGAAAACAACTCTTACTCCTTGTTCCAATATCTTCCTCGACGCACGCGTGGGTATCCTGGGCGACCCAGAGCCCGAGCACCGTATGGTCAGCACCCTCTAGGATCCTTCGCAGGTGACCTAGCGCTTCACTCATAGGCCGCTTCCTTGGCCCCTCATCCACCGTACCGGAAGCTCACCATTTTAATCGCACCGAGGCTGGTCAAGACCTCGGCCGACCTTGCTACGCGAGACGTCCTCCATTGACTCTCTGTCAGCAGTTGCAACTTTATCAGTTAGGTCTCCACGACCTTGATCACACAAGACGGTCAAAATGCTTTCCTAGCATTCTTGACATAAAAAAGTCATTTACAAACAGTCACAAAATACAATTTCTTTATCGAATTCCATCTTTCCACATTATCCCTTCTCAATCCACATTACTTATTCCACATACCTTTCATATGTACTCATTCTCATCCATTCCTTCATATCAACGACACATTATTTCCCATACACATTCACCTTCATTATTCTTCATACCCATCCATGTGCATACATCCATTTTCACATTCTTACTCATACATCCACATCCACATACACACATCCATACATACACATCTACATGCATACATCCACATCTACATGCATACATCCATACATACATCTATTTTTTTTCCCTTCCCATTCATATAGCCCCATACACCTTCACATCTATTCTTTTACATCACATCCATTTTCACCTTATGACAACCCATATACATCTTATCTCATCACATACACTTCTTATCTCATTCCATACACATCTTATCATCTCTTAACTCATCTTATCACATCCTAACTCATCTCATATACATCTTATCTCATCTTATCACATCTCATATACCTCTTATCACATCTCATACACCTCTTATCACATCCTAACTCATCTCATATACATCTTATCTCATCTTATCACATCTCATACACCTCTTATCACATCCTAACTCCTCTTATCACATCCTAACTCGTCTCATATACATCTTATCTCATCTTATCACATCTCATACACCTCTTATCACATCTTAACTCATCTTATCACATCTCATACACCTCTTATCTCATCTTATCTCATCTTAACTCATCTTATCACATCCTAACTCATCCTTTATGCATACCTCTATGCAAGAATTTCAATTGTGATAAAAGTAACACTTTTACAATAAAATAATCATTTTTTCTTTTTTTTGTAATAAAATAATAATTTATTTATTTTTTTCATTTCTATGCACGAAATTCAATATGATGAAAATAACTTTTTATAATAAAATAATCATTTTTTTTCCTTACAGTTTTATAATAATAAAATATTCATCTTTTATGCATACCTCTATGCATGAAATTCAATTAGGTTAAAAGTAACACTTTTATAATAAAATATTTATCTTTTATGCATACCTCTATACATGAAATTCAATTATGTTAAAAGTAACACTTTTATAATAAAATATTTATCTTTTATGCATACTTCTATGCATGAAATTTAATTATGTTAAAAGTAACACTTTTATAATAAAATATTTATCTTCTATGCATACCTCTATGTATAAAATAAAAATGATAAAAGTAATACTTTTGATATAAAAATTTATCCATTATGCATACTTCTATGCATAAAATAAAAATGATAAAAGTAATACTTTTGATATAAAAATTTATTCTTTATGCATAATATAAAAATTTAATTTTCTCATGATTCTAATGAATTTCTTTCAATTAATCTAGGATGATAATTCCTAGAATATGGTAGGAAATCCTCTTTTCATGCTTTGAATGAAATTATTTTATGTGTAAAATTTTATAAAATTTTGCCATAGCTCCGCTACTATAACTGATAAGTCTCAATTATTTTTAAAAGATAAGGCTTATCTTTAGGGAATGATTAGAATGATCCCTAATTGGATCATTAACCCTTAATGGATTAAATAAAAAATAATCATAAACTAAAAGCATAGAAAAACTATTAATTTATTCTCAAGCATAGATTAATCTTGGATTAAGAAAAAGCTTTATGAAAAGCTTCATTTGGATTGAGAATGGGTCATGAATATGACCATTTCATAAGTGAGAGAGGGAAAAATCATTAGAATTAAACGTAAATGGAAATTTATGAAATTCTTTACTATCATTAACCAATTAACTTCAATAACATTCAAAAACCATACCAATTAAGCTTCTCAAGCTTGAGAGGGGTTGAGAAGAGAGAAACATTGAGAAATTATAGAAAAATCAAAATTCACCATACTTACCTTACAATTTGCTTGATTCTTTGTTCACGGTAGAGGCCCCCAACCAATCAATTGGTTTAGTATGATGATGGAGCCACCAATGGGGATTAAAGAAAGAGGGAAGTGTCAAAAACTAGTGAATTATTAAAGAATTCACAATTCTTGGCTTAGGTGGAGTAGAGTAACAATGCATAAAACATTATATTTTTTCAACAAGGAGAGGCTTCTATTTATAGGAAAATTTGAGCTCCTAACCAAACAAACTGATTCTAGAATTTTCCAAGTCAGTTTGGTCACTTTTTGACCATTTTTAGGTCAGTTAAGCTAACTTTTTGGAACTAGACTTGAATGAGGAGAGAGGAGAGATGAAATATCTCAACTTTTATGATTTTAAAACTCATTTAAGCATGTGTTTTAGGCGCCTCATTGAAGGCCCTCCTTTTCCTTACTGATGTGTCAAAAAGGAATCCTTACACTCAAATATCTCATATTTTTATATTACTCATAGTTTTTTTACTATTAAACCTTGTACATTTTCAACTCTTCATCTTATGTGAGCATTTAAGGGACTCCCCTTCCTTACATATGTGTCAAAATGAAATCATTATACCCAAAATATCTCATATTTTTAATATTGCTCATAGTTTTTTACTAATAAACCTTGTACATTTTCAACTCTTCATCTTATGTGAAATATGCACCTCCTTTAAAGAACTCCCCTTCCTTACATATGTGTCAAAATGGAATCATTATACCCAAAATATCTCATATTTTTAATATTGCTCATAGTTTTTTGTTGAGATATCGAGCTCTAGTGAGGCGGTGGACACTGATGACCCGCCTGGGGGATAGGCCCCGCACTTACACCACTGGCATGGTTGGTGAGATCTTGGGTGATATGCGGCCAGTGGGATGACAGGCTGTGTGACAGCCACTCTAGAGACTGGCATAGTTATAGCGCCAACTCATTTAGTCGGGTTCACACTATAGAGAACCCGTGTATGTATTTGGTTGAGTACCTTTCATATTGTGTGTACTCTTATTCTTGTATATGGTGTGTTGAGTGTTGAGTAGAGAAGAAGAAGATTTTCAGCCTCTCACCTTGTGTGTTCTCTATTAGGGTTTTGTGAGTGTGTGTGTGTGCTTGCAAGAGCTCAAGCTCTCTTCCCCCCTGCATCTTTTCATGGTATCAGAGCCTGGTTCGTGCTAAGGACTGAGCTGCAAGCAAGAGAACCACAGGAAGCGGTACGAGGGTAAGAGCTTCAACTACTCTTCCCTATTGTGTTGGTGACTACACCCTTGTCGGGAGCTCTACGGGAGGCACCGGCAAACGATCTCTGATTGAGGAGCTTTCTTCGCGGGAGTAAAGCTATAGGGCAACTATACAGTCCTTCAGACTAAAGTTTTCGGGCCGAAAATGCGTTTCGGGCGCGTCTGGACCTCCGTTTTTCAGAAAGCAAGCGATTTCGAGCATTGCGGGTAAGTCATCGATTCTCTGCAGAACTCTGTTTTAAGAACTGCAGGAAGACAGATTGACTGTGCAGACACTGTGGGTGCTGCAAAGAGGTCTACAGTTGCCATTGGGTGTATGTATGTGCATTGAAGTCACTGGTTGTGACATTTGAGAGTACTACAGTACCGCTGTGCAGAAAATACAGCATTTGTGCAGGAAAAACCAGAGTGCAAGTTCTGGTAAAATTGTGTGTTTGGCAAGATGTCTAATGATGGCATAACACAGATTGTGGCTGAGAAGCTTGATAAGAATAACTTCCATGCTTGGAGGTTCAGGTTGACAAATTTCCTGATGGGAAAAGGTTATTGGGACTACATAGAAGGTGAGCATGAAGAGGCACCGGAGATACCGGATATAAATCCGACTGCTGCAGATGTGAAAGAGTTTAAAGACTGGAACCAAGGAGCCAGGAAGGTTATGTATTGGCTTTCCATTAGTATACAGGACACCATGATTGGGCACATTCAGGATGCCAAGTCCCCCAAGGAGGCGTGGGACACCTTGGTAAAGCTTTATGAAACAAATACCAAGGCACGTAAGATACAGTTGAAGAATGAACTTCATATTGTGGAGAAAAAGAGCATGTCTGTGAATGACTATGCGTTGAAGATAAAGGGCATTGTGGAATCCCTTGCATCTATTGGTGTGTCTGTAGATGATGATGACAAGGTGGAAGTCTATCTACGTGGTCTCGGGCCACAATACAAGGCGTTTAAGATGTCTATTCAGACTAGGGAAAACATTCCCAACTTTACAGATTTGGTGTCTATGCTGATTATCGAAGAGAAGAACTTGGGTGAAGACCAACAGTCTTCACAAAGTAAAAATAGTTCAGAGCAACAGGCTTTCTACACGAGTTCAGGAAGAGGACGAGGTAGAGGAGGCCGTGGACGCGGTCAAGGAGGTGGCCGAACAGGTAATCAGAATTATGGCCAGCAGCAGCAGCAGCAACAACAGTCCCAAAATCAACAACAACAACAACAACACGCAGGTGGAAGAGGCAGATTCAGAGGCAGGGGGAGTCAAAGAGGCCGTGGAAATTGGCAAAGGCAATATAATGATGCACGTGAATGCTATTATTGTGGTAAGCCTGGACATGTGCAGTCAGAATGTTATAAGAAGCAGGCTGACATGCAAAATGGGAAATTGCAGCAAAACAACTATGCATCCTCA
Organism: Cibotium barometz; assembly: GCF_041138505.1. Taxonomy (NCBI): domain Eukaryota; kingdom Viridiplantae; phylum Streptophyta; class Polypodiopsida; order Cyatheales; family Cibotiaceae; genus Cibotium; species Cibotium barometz. Next base: position 25,423,742 of record NC_141081.1, on the reverse strand, counting down.
AGCAGAAATAATGAGGATAATGAAAGATTGTTTGTTATGCAGCATGTCGTGAATGCCATGTCTGAAAATGTTGATGCAGCACAAAAGGATAATGTATGGTATGTGGATTCAGGCGCTTCGAACCACATGACGAGTCATGGGGAGTGGTTCAAGGAGATGAAAAACCCGGAAAGACCAGGTTTTGTGGAAACAGGGGATGACACTGCTCATCCAATTGCCCACGTTGGAGATGTGCCATTGTCTATGCAGGATGGCAAAGTGAAGTACCTTGCAGATGTACTTCATGTACCGAACATAACAAAGAATCTGGTTTCAGTTGGCCAGATGATTGAGCAGGGTTTGCAGGTTCGGTTTAACCCTGATGGGTGTTATGTTGAAGATTTCAAAGACAAGTGCAGGTTGGTTGCAAAAGGCAACAGAGTGGGCAGAATGTTTACGTTGAATGTAGACATGCCTGAAATGAGTGCTGCAATGTTTGCAAATGGTTCAGGAGTTGTTGCAGACACAGACATATGGCATAAAAGAATTGGACATGTAAATGTTCAGAGATTGAAGTCTATGCAGACAAAAGGAATTGTGACAGGGCTGCCAAAATTTAAAGTGGAAGGTATGCAGAAAATATGTGAAGCATGCCAATTTGGGAAGCAAACAAAGCATGTGTTTCCACGTAACAGATATGTGAGCAGAAATGCACTAGATGTTGTGCATTCAGATGTATGGGGTCCTACGAAGACCGTGTCTATGGGAGGCTGCAGGTACTATGTCACTTTCATTGATGACCACACAAGGAAAGTGTGGGTATATTTCATGAAGGAGAAGAGTGAGGTCTTCACTCACTTTCAGAATTTCAGAGTTTTGGTTGAAAAGCAAACAGGAAAATATGTCAAGTGCCTAAGGTCAGATGGAGGGGGAGAGTACTTCTCCAATGAGTTCTCTGAATTCTTGAAGAAGAATGGTATTCGGAGACAGTTCACATGCAGATATACTCCGCAGCAAAATGGAGTTGCTGAGCGAAAAAACAGGCACATTGCTGAGATTGCGCGAGCATTGATGGAAGAGAAGAATATGCCGCATTGCTATTGGGCTGAGGCTGTTTCTACAGCAGTATACATCATGAACAGGACTCCAACTGCAGCCATACATGATGTAACTCCAGAGGAGAGGTTTACTGGCAGAAAACCAGATTTGTCTCATCTGAAAGTCTTTGGATGCATTGCATATGTGCATGTGCCAGATGAGCTGAGAACCAAGCTGGATCCGAAAGCTGAAAAATGTGTGTTTATTGGATATTCCCTTGAGCAAAAGGGATACAGGTGTTATAACCCTGCTACACGTGAGTTGAGGGTAAGCAGGGATGTTGTCTTTGATGAGATGAGCAGCTGGTATGCTGCTGAAAAAGAAGCTGTTGGGGCTGATTTGAGTGGAAGTGTGGTTGCACAGAATGCAGGTCAGCAATCACAGTCTTTGAGTGGACCAGGAGAGTCCTCATCTAGTGGGTCTGTTGATAGACCATGGAGTGGCAGGCTGCGTCATAATACCAGCCCTGCAAATGTGATTAGTACATCACGTAAAGGAAAAGAGAAAGTGGTTGAGCCCCTTGGTATGCCTGACATTTCTGCAGGGCATTCTCATGTTGATGGAGAGTCTAGTGGCTCAGATATGAGCCTTGATGAGGAGCTTGGGATCCCAGCTATGAGAACACCTGGTGTAAAGAAGGCTATGGAAGCCATGAATGAAAAGCTGCGAAGATCTGGGAGAGTGAAGAATCCTGTGCAGAGGTTTACTTATGATGGTTATGTGGCACATCACTATGCATATATGGCAAAGGTTGTGCAGGTTGTTGAGCCCACATGCATTGATGAGGCTATTGGAAATGTGTGTTGGGAGAAAGCTATGGATGAGGAGATGGATGCACTATATGGAAATGAAACTTGGGATTTAGTGCAATTGCCAGAAGGCAAGAAAGCCATTGGATGCAAGTGGGTGTACAAAGTTAAACATAACAGTGATGGAAGCATTAATAGGTACAAGGCTAGATTGGTAGCCAAAGGATATGCGCAGACATATGGGATTGATTATGAGGAAACTTTCAGCCCAGTTGCCAAGATGGCAACGGTTAGAGTTGTGATAGCAGTGGCTGCGTCAAAGCAATGGTCTTTACATCAGATGGATGTAAAGAATGCATTCTTGCATGGGGTTTTGCAAGAAGAGGTGTATATGTTGCAGCCACCTGGTTATGAGGATGTGGGTCACCCCGAGCATGTTTGCAGGTTGAAGAAAGCCTTGTATGGCTTAAAGCAAGCACCAAGAGCATGGTCTGACAAGATTTCTGAATATCTTGTCACTATTGGCTTTCATGTAGCCAATGCAGATTTCTCATTATATGTGAGACATGGTGATAGAGGGGTTGTGCTTGTTGTCATCTATGTAGATGACTTGATCATTACGGGGGACCATGATGCAGAGATCTTTGATGTAAAGATCTTGCTTAGACAGAAGTTTGAGATGAAGGATCTGGGGGAGCTCAGATATTTCTTGGGCATTGAGGTGATTAGGTCACCACATGGTAATTGATTACTGCAGAGACAGTATGGCTTGGACATGTTGTCCAAGTATGGTATGACAGGCTGTAAGCCTATTTCTGTGCCATTGGATCAGAATGGCAAGTTGAGTGCAGATTCAGGAGAGATCTTGGAGGATCCTACTATGTACAGGAGCATAGTAGGAAGTTTGATCTACATGACCATCACCAGACCAGATTTGAGCTATGCTGTTGGGTTGGTGAGTCAGTTTATGCAGGTTCCACGGAAACCGCATTTGGATGCTGTGAGACGCATACTGAGGTATGTGAAGTCTACTTTACATTGTGGACTATTCTATGAGACTGGGACAGAGATATGTGTACATGGGTACACAGATGCTGATTGGGCTGGTAGTATCTCAGACAGAAGATCTACCAGTGGATTCATGTTTTCTTTGGGGAGTGCTACTGTGACTTGGAGCAGCAAGAAGCAGCCTACGGTTGCTCTATCGAGTACAGAGGCCGAGTACAGAGGAGCTGCTATGGCAGCATGTGAGGTAGCTTGGTTGAGAAAGCTACTTGGAGATTTGGGTCTATCAGTGGATAGACAAGTTGTCATTTTCTGTGACAACATTAGCAGTATACAGTTGGCCAGGAACCCAGTCTTTCATGCTCGTACGAAGCACATAGAGGTCCACTACCACTTCGTCAGAGAGAAGGTCTTGGCAGGAGACCTTGACCTTGTTTATGTCAGCACAGAGGATCAGGTAGCTGACATCTTCACCAAAGCATTGGGTACAGAGAAGCTCCGCAGATTCAGGGCTTCGCTTGGTGTACATGAGATGGAGTTGAGCTCGAGGGGGAGTGTTGAGATATCGAGCTCTAGTGAGGCGGTTGACACTGGGGGATAGGCCCCGCACTTACACCACTGGCATGGTTGGTGAGATCTTGGGTGATATGCGGCCAGTGGGATGACAGGCTGTGTGATAGCCACTCTAGAGACTGGCATAGTTATAGTGCCAGCTCATTTAGTCGGGTTCACACTATAGAGAACCCGTGTATGTATTTGGTTGAGTACCTTTCATATTGTGTGTACTCTTATTCTTGTATATGGTGTGTTGAGTGTTGAGTAGAGAAGAAGAAGATTTTCAGCCTCTCACCTTGTGTGTTCTCTATTAGGGTTTTGTGAGTGTGTGTGTGTGTGCTTGCAAGAGCTCAAGCTCTCTTCCCCCCTGCATCTTTTCATTTTTTACTAATAAACCTTGTACATTTTCAACTCTTCACCTTATGTGAGCATTTACTCATTTTTGGGTATTTTCTTTTTACAAATTGGATTTATCTCCTCCCTACACATGGATTGATGCTATTGGCCCATAGGAACCTTAATTGGACCATAGTCTAAAGATTTCTAAAAATCTAGACCCTTAGACTAAGGTTCTTTATACGTATTTCCAATTAATTCCAATTGCACATTTGAAAATTCTTTTTGAATTTCTGTTTCAGGGGAATTCATCTTAATTATATGAGATATTTTTCTATCCAAAAATATTCAAAATCTGAATATTCTCTCTCTAGAATATTTTCTCTCTCTAGAATATTTTCTCTCTCTAGGTTAAAACAGTTATAAACAAGGTCTTTATATTTCTGAAGAGGGATTGAATTACATGGGAATATGCTGGACATTTTGTGAGGCTGGGGAGGAATCTTACATTCTCTCCCACTTGAAAAACGCGAGATGTCCTCATCTCGCAAACTGGGGTAATTTCGCAAGATGCACGAATATGAGATTTAAAGAAAAATTTTAATCAAGATTAACCACCAAGAAAAGTCTCAAAGAGAGGAAGATTCAAGATAAGAACAAGATTTAAACTTTATTCATTCTTGGAACTTATACAGTAAAGATAGAAGAACTCTTTACACTTCCATAAGCCCATCCATCATATGGTCACAAAAGCAGCACTCACAAGCTGCGCAAGTATAGGGTAACTCGTCTATGGGAATGATTCTGCTGGTTATTGCTGCACCTATCTCAGTGGTATGAGGTGATCTAACAAAAGGACCTCTGAGAGGCAAGCCAAAAACGAGGTAAAGGCATATCTTCTCATGAGGAAGAAAACACGCCAGTAAGAAGACTCGCTCAAAAAACCCAAGATGCCTTGATCTCATGACGCAGTAGTATCGGGGACCCAAACCCAAGACTTCAATAACCATGGCGAAGCGGACATTGTTACGAAAGTGCTGCTGACCCCAGGGTGTTACCCTAGTTATGTCTTGATAGGTCCGCCATTTGGTCTGAGCTACAGAAGTTCCCAAGTGAGGGAAAAGTGAGCGCTCATACTGTTCTATAAAATCCTTCTTCACATACTCACTTGCGTCTTGAAGATGAGGAATCATTATGGATAAAACTAATTCTTGTTGCCAAGCCATGAAGGAGATTAAAAAAGAAAGGAGATCGAGATTACTGTGAACGACAAGTAAAAGTTACGACTTATATAAAGGAAGGAGCTAGCGTAACTTAGAAGCCAACGGTAGCTTGCCACTGAAGTTTTACCGTCTTTCCATGATTTGGGTTTGGCACATTTTTCTATAGAAGGCATTCAGAACTTTGAGATGAGGAGATAAAAGAAGTTCGTAAGCTAAATCACCTACTTTCTTTGGTCCACAATATCTGGGAGATAACTTCTTATACTTCCCAAGAGATAAAGAACTTCTTTTGGGCCGTACTCGAATGAAGACCAAAACCTTGATATCCAAAACATCGATTCTCACTTCTGAACTCATTGTTCTGAATCCTTAAAACAGGTGGGACTCTTGAGAAGTATTTAAGGAAAAGGTTCTTCCTTTTTTTTTTAACAGAATCTTTCTTTTATTTTAGAGAGAGAATAATAAGATCAGAAAGGGAGATTCTTACTCCTGTATACCTCGAAGGCTGGGGGAGAATCTTACATTCTACCCCACTTAAAAAGTGCGAGATGTCCTCATCTCGCAAGGTAGAGGACAACTCTTTTTCTTAAGATCCAATTTTATTCTGGGTTCCTTATATTCTGGTCAACCCAACAGAATACTGGGATAATTATCCCTTAAATGGAACTCATCATTAAATAACAATTCATTCAAATCATATCATTCATATCTTTAACATGATAATGGTCCATTAGACCGAAAAATTCCCTTCTGAAGATTCCTCCACGAAAATTTCAGTTAAGCAAGTTCTCAATTTGTCATCCCTTAACTTGATCTACGATCAAGTGTTAACAGTAGCAATCTGACAGCACAATCCACTAATCTCATAGTGATTTGCTAAAATCATTATTATCATTCCAGTTATGAATATTATCACTGGGACTCGTCCCATTCATCCTCATTGTGGTTTCGCTCAACTTATTACATTTTAACTAAATTTCAGAAATCATCATTTTTCAATCAGAATCCAATTCAATTTCATCAGTTCCCAAACAGAATTAAAAATCATATCATCCACATTCGAATTCATCATCTGGATAGCATTAACGCTTATAATTTCAAGTCTTATATTTACTCGTATATACTGTCAGTAAAGAGCTGCAGTATACTCTCGGTATATACGGGTAGTCACGGCCCTTGGAATTATGAGGTAAATACCATCATGTCTAGGCCTCAAGCAAGTCAGGGATTCTATATAATTGAGGTACTTCCATCTGAAGACCCAATTACCAAATTACGAATTTCAGTTTGAATATCAAATTGTATGAATTATATCACACAATTACAACCTTTTTGTGTTTCTTGATAAATTTTTGACATTTTTGGTTTCTCAGTTGATCTTTTTTTTAGCCAAATGCTCTGATACCAACTGTGAGATCCCTGTTCCCACCGAGTAATGGATTCGGGGTACTAGCAGCGGAAGTAGCACTTCTCGCGTGGGACAGGGGTCCCACACTCGAGGCCTCACGGATATCCGAACAAGAGACTAATCCGTCGGTTGTTCCAAAACCAAACCCAAAAAAGACTTCCTTTACCCGGAAAGCACGGGCGATTCCACTAGGATAACTTTTTACTCTAACGTAGTCAAGACCATTACTGATCGAGCTGATCCGACTGCATCTATAAAGATACTCGGTCAGATCAAGGAAGAAACTTGCACTTGGATCATTGGGATCAACGCTTTTTTCCCCATTCAAGAAGCACAGCCGTTGATTCCTATCCATAGAACAGTTACTGTCCGGGATTTACTTTATCTATCGTAATAACAAAAGTTGAGTCTCGATTTACGGATCCATCAGTCTAGCCTAACCCCATCCAATCCCATGGGTTAGCCAACCGCCCAACCACTGTAGTGATGGGATCCAATTAAGAATTTGGTTAGGTTTTGTCCCGGGTACCAAGGAAAAGATTTCCAAGGCCCCCTAGCCGGATGTTCATACAAAAATAAAACTAGTCACACCACTCACACACCCAATATGAAATTGCCTTTTCACAGATTCAACCAATTTAAAACAAATCTTTAATAAAACCATAGTATCACTGATCACCATCTTCCAATTTATCCAGTTGATTCTTAATTTTTCCATCATTCCTTCATTAGAGTATCTATGGCATCATTGGTAACTAGGACGCTCACCACCTGTCCACTCAGGGGCCGTTTCCTAATCCCTAGCCCATAATACTCGGCAAAATAATCACTTATCAAGATGGACTCTCGTTGAAGATCAGCAAGATCAACCAACAGATCCATATAAAGAGCCATGGACTCATCCTTTGAGGACCAGCAAGGTCAGTCAACCAGATCCATGCTCGGTTTCAGAAAACAACTCTTACTCCTTATTCCAATATCTTCCTCGACGCATGCGTGGGTATCCTAGGCGACCCAGAGCCCGAGCACCGTATGGTCAGCACCCTCTAGGATCCTTCGCAGGTGACCTAGCGCTTCACTCATAGGCCGCTTCCTTGGCCCCTCATCCACCATACCGGAAGCTCACCATTTTAATCGCACCGAGGAGGCTGGTCAAGACCTCGGCCGACCTTGCTGCGCGAGACGTCCTCCATTGACTCTCCGTCAACAGTTGCAACTTTATCAGTTAGGTCTCCACGACCTTGATCACAAGACGGTCAAAATGCTTTCCCAGCATTCTTGACATAAAACAGTCATTTACAAACAGTCACAAAATACAGTTTCTATATCGAATTCCATCTTTCCACATTATCCCTTCTCAATCCACATTACTTATTCCACATACCTTTCATATGTACTCATTCTCATCCATTCCTTCATAATATCAACGACACATTATTTCCCATACACATTCACCTTCATTATTCTTTATACCCATCCATGCATACATCCATTTTCACATTCTTACTCATACATCCACATCCACATACATACATCCATACATACACATCTACATGCATACATCCACATCTACATGCATACATCCATACATACATCTATTTTTTTTTTCCCTTCCCATTCATATAGCCCCATACACCTTCACATCTATTCTTTTACATCACATCCATTTTCACCTTATGACAAACCATATACATCTTATCTCATCACATACACTTCTTATCTCATTCCATACACATCTTATCATCTCTTAACTCATCTTATCACATCCTAACTCATCTCATATACATCTTATCTCATCTTATCACATCTCATATACCTCTTATCACATCTCATACACCTCTTATCACATCCTAACTCATCTCATATACATCTTATCTCATCTTATCTCATCTTATCACATCTCATACACCTCTTATCACATCTCATACACCTCTTATCACATCCTAACTCCTCTTATCACATCCTAACTCATCTTATATACATCTTATCTCATCTTATCACATCTCATACACCTCTTATCACATCTCATACACCTCTTATCACATCTTAACTCATCTTATCACATCTCATACACCTCTTATCTCATCTTAACTCATCTTAACTCATCTTATCACATCCTAACTCATCCTTTATGCATACCTCTATGCAAGAATTTCAATTGTGATAAAAGTAACACTTTTACAATAAAATAATCATTTTTTCTTTTTTTTGTAATAAAATAATAATTTATTTATTTTTTTCATTTCTATGCACGAAATTCAATATGATGAAAATAACTTTTTATAATAAAATAATCATTTTTTTTCCTTACAGTTTTATAATAATAAAATATTCATCTTTTATGTATACCTCTATGCATGAAATTTAATTAGGTTAAAAGTAACACTTTTATAATAAAATATTTATCTTTTATGCATACCTCTATACATGAAATTCAATTATGTTAAAAGTAACACTTTTATAATAAAATATTTATCTTTTATGCATACCTCTATGCATGAAATTCAATTATGTTAAAAGTAACACTTTTATAATAAAATATTTATCTTCTATGCATACCTCTATGTATAAAATAAAAATGATAAAAGTAATACTTTTGATATAAAAATTTATCCATTATGCATACTTCTATGCATAAAATAAAAATGATAAAAGTAATACTTTTGATATAAAAATTTATTCTTTATGCATAATATAAAAATTTAATTTTCTCATGATTCTAATGAATTTCTTTCAATTAATCTAGGATGATAATTGCTAGAATATGGTAGGAAATCCTCTTTTCATGCTTTGAATGAAATTATTTTATGTGTAAAATTTTATAAAATTTTGCCATAGTGTAAGAAAGCGCATTATGGGCCCAAGGCCATGGACAACTAGTAAGTAGGTGTGAACTCTTGGGTGGAGTATAAATACCAATGTAAATGGGATTATGGCTCATTCATGATAATGTTATTTGTTCCAAGAATCAATGGTGAGCTTCTCCCGTGAGATGCTAAGTGGTGACTCCTTCCTGAGCCACTCCCTTGGTGAGGGACTAACCCACCCCTGTTACTTTCTTTCATTGGTATCAGAGCATGGCTTTTGATCCATGATTTTTAATTTTCTTTTCTTCTTCTCATTTCGTGAAATTTCTGCTTCATTTGATTCATGGGGGAAGGGGATATGGCTAAGGTAGAGTTTGTGGTTCAAATCTGAGCACATGGACCTAATTTTTTTTGAATGAGTGGACCAAATTGGAGAAAATTCACTAATCTTGATTAGCAGTTGTTAATCAAAAACGTTTTTCTGTTTGGGAGCTTTCTTGCAAACCCTAGCCATGGAATCTCAACATGAGCAAAGGGCATTGAGTCTCTCATGTATCTAGCAATGTTTTATGAAGTATTTCACCTATTTTCCATGAGCAATGGGGCTCCCAATGTGGCTGAAAATCACTACCAAAGCTGCCCACGTTTTTCACCAAAGTGACCCTAATCTTCATCTCCTTCAACAAATTCAAGCATTAAGGCTTCCCGGGTGACATTGGTGAGTTGCTCCATCACTTCCTTACAATTTTGAAGCATTCTTTCAAGCTATGGAGTGAATTAGGGTTTTATTACACATAAAACCCTAATTTTCAGAAATTGGACTTTAATCATGGCCATTCATGCTGCTCTTTATGCATTATGAATGCTTGAATGCTACACATAGCCATTCAATGCTATGCCTTGCATATTGGCATAAGTGAGCATAGCTTTGGGCACATTTGGGGGATTGAATAAAATGTTTTGGGTTGGAAGCCTGCTTTTTGGTGACACCGTTTTCCATTGCCGGTTGCACATTTTTGGTCATAACTCTCTCATACGAACTCCGTTTTTTGGAGTTCTAGTACTCAAAACGACCGGCTCGTCGTCCTCTTCGAGACGAGCTATAGGTCTTGAGGTGCAGGATTCAGCAAGTGCTCTCTGTTTTCACTTTTGTACTGGATTTTCTAGTCCCGAGCGGGAACTCGCGCCCAGAACGCGACCCGAGATCACCGCTCCGTGACACTTGGATGTTGTTGATGTATGTGGAAATGTATTGACATTGCCATGAGTGGATGTGATGAAGGAAGCACTATGAACCATGTATTATGATATGAATGAGCATGAGTCATGCTATAAATCAATTGTAAGTCAACTCTACTCATTCATTTGAGCTTGTAACCACATTCCAATCACGATTGTACCCCACTTTATTCCTAGAATCTAGAATGAAGTAAGGGTACCTTGGCATTTGGAGGAGAGGCCAAGGGGAGAATGTCTTGAATCTTCCTTGCCGTTAGTGCCGGGTAACGCGGTAAGGAAGAGGATTAGATACTTGGTGGTAAAGAAATGGCCTCAACCTTCACCTTGGATGTAAACTTGGTGAAGGGGTGAGAAGTGCTTGGCCGGGAGATCGGCAAGCATCGACGCGCTTCATCGACCACTTCATTCGACTTGAGCAAACAAGCAAATCCTCTACATCGACTTCTTATGCAAAAGGACAAAATTGATGCCATAAGGTCACATGCTCAAATGGAAAAATGATTGAGGATTGATTTGCTTACAGTGGTCAAATGCATAAGGATTTTAATACTTGATTGAGATGCTTTGATTTGATTGAGATTTGGTGCAAAAAGAGGGGAGACTATGGCAAAATTTTTGTAAAATTTGCCTACTTGCAGCCAAGGCACATCCTTGAATTTCTAGGGTTTTTCAAAAGCTTTTCAAATCTGTCCTGAAAGCCCTTCAATCTACCCGAAAACCTCTTTCAAACAAGCTAAAGATCACTCAAATTGGAGTAGTATTGAGCGGTCAAAGTCAAGAGTTGACTTTCAGCTAGAATAGTTGACTGGTCAAAGGCTGTTGACTTTTTCAAATCTGTTTTTGGGGATCCTTACTCGTCTCGTCAAGAGCTTCGCATCGATATAAAGATCACCCAAATCGGATAAGAATTGAGCGGTTAACATCAAGAGTTGACTTTCAGCCGGTACAGTTGACTGGTCAAAGGCTGTTGACTTTTTCAGATCTGTTTTTGGGGATTCTTATTCGTCTTGTCGAGAGCTTCGCGTCGATATAAAGATCACCCAAATCGGATACCGTTTGAATAGAGAAAAAAAAAATCAAGTAAGTGGTCTTTGCAAGGAGGGATCAATTGCGCGCATGGAAATGACTAGAGGAGGTCAAAACAAGGGAGCCCGGAATGAAAATGATCAAAGACAACCGGAAGCAATGATGGCAACGAGTTCATCAACGAGGAATGAAGAAAGTTCAACCATAAAAGCACCATCTCTAGATGAATCTCAGCCAGTGGAAATGCCTCAATCTTTGGGAACTACTCCGCTAACAGTGGACATGATGTTAATGGCTATGGAGAGTATGTTTCAAAGGATTGAAAATAACCAAACAAATCGGCAACAACAATTTGGTGAACACCTCATGGAACGGTTCGACAAGCGACACCACTACCTGGATGATGTGATGCAAAGAGGGTTAAAAGACTTGGAGAAAGCCATTAGTGAATTGGCTCCTCTCAAGCTCAACCAAGAAGCCGATATGAATGCAATGGATGGTGTACATTATGATGCCAAACATGATGGAAAGCCTTCTATGCCCCAGAAGAGAACAAAGTAAGACAAATGATGCCACCTCAAATGATGCCACATTCTTCTTACATGGACAAGGGCAAGAGACCTATGGGTGATGCTTCTTATGAGAGATCCAATGCCAGTATTCCAAGAACTTCATCCTTTATGCAAGATGCAAGAAGAGGGTATGAACAGAAGGGATTTAAAGATGCAGGTGATTGGCAATTGGAAGATGAGCAAATGCATAGACACTTGGGTGAAGGAAGAGGATTTGATGATCCAAGAGCACGGCAGAGGGGTTCAAGAATGCATGGTGATTTTGACAATGCTGTGAAGGACAAAATCATATTTAATAAGTTCAAAGGAGAATCAAATTCTATCGAAGACTTTGAAGAGTGGGCAAACAAGATGGATCTCTACTTCGAAATTAGCCCAAGGAGCGAGATTGCCAAAGTCTACTTCGCCTCACTTCATCTTGAAGGTTTTGCTCACACTTGGTGGAGGAGGAAGCAATCTCATGGTTATGTCATCACTACTTGGGAAGAATTCAAGAATGACATGGCAGAAGAGTTTACTTCTCGCATGCAAAGGGACAATCACATTGTGGAATGGGACAAGCTAGAGCAAATCACTACCGTGAAGGAATATTCTCATAAGTTTCTAAAGCTTCTATTATACTTGGACGACTTTGATGAGCATTATCTTGTTGTCAAGTATATAAGAGGCTTGAAAGCTCCTATTGGTGGTGATGTCAAGTCTCATGAACCCGCCACTTTGAAGAAGGCAATGATGCTTGCAGAAATTCATGAAGAGAAGTACTTGACAAAGTGGGCTAGCAAAGGGAATATCAAAGGGGAAGTGATCACAAGGACTGACATGGGTTCTCATGCAAACACAAGACCTAATCTTCCAAGATTTCCTACCGTGTATGGTAGAGGGTCTAATAGACTTCCATTTAAACCACCATTTATGTCCAACAAAGCTACATACAATGAGTCCAAGCCAACAAATGGGGGTTCAAAAAGCAAGGTTATCAAGGAGGACCGTTTGCATGAAATGAGGCTCAAAGGTTTATGTTTCAAATGTGGAGAAAAATGGAACAAGGATCACTTCAAAGTATGCAAATCCAAGGATATTTCCATAAGCTACATTATCACTGAGGACAATGCTAATCATGAGGAGGAGGAATTCCTTGAATGCAATGATGCCTTAGGATGGGGAGATCCTCATGAGGGTGGAGGTTCTCATGATGATGGTTTTGATGAAGAAAATCCCGAGTTTCCTTTTGATCCGGGTGGGAAACTAAAGTTTGCTCATGACAAAATGGATGATGGGATGCCTCTATGCGTGTGGAATGAAAACAATAGTGCACATACTACCTTGTGTACAATCTCTCATGATGCTTATGCGAGAAGTAAGGGTGCCAACACATTGAGATTGAAGATCAAGGTGAATGGGAGAACAGCATATGCACTCATTGATACTGGAAGCACGCATAGTTTTGTCAATAAAAGGTCTTTGAACACTCTCAAAATGCAACCAACTTCTTTACCAAACAAGCACATGGTGCAAGTGGCCAATGGTGATTCAATGGGTTGCAATATGAAGTGTCAAAGTACAGAATTGGAGTTGTCCAAGAGCTACTCTTGCAAAGTTGATCTTTTGGTGATTGAGTTGGGACCAATTGACATAGTACTTGGATGTGATTGGCTGTCCACTTTGAACTCTTTTACCATGAACTTACAGAAAAGTTTCATGAGTTTTGTGCATCATTGAGGGGTTATTACATTGAATGGAATGCAAGGGTCCAAGCTCTTCATGATCAATGCTACTCAAATGAAGAAAGAGTTCAAGAAAGAGGGCTATGTTTATGTACTACAGCTTTGCAAAGAGGAAGATAATAGCAAAAAGGATTGCATCGAAAATGTGGACATGGTTAAGCTACTCAAGGATTATGAAGATGTGTTTACCATGCCAAAATCAATGCCGCCAAAGAGGAGTGTTGATCACGCTATTGATTTGGAACCAAATGCCAAACCAATCAACAAGCCTCCCTATCGTTTGTCAAAGGTTGAAAAGGAAGAGGTGGCAAAGCAAGTCAAAGAACTCATTGACATGGGATGGGTTGAACCAAGTCAATCTCCTTTTGCTTCTCCGGTGCTACTTGTGAAGAAAAAGGATGGTACTTTCCGCATGTGCATTGATTACCGTGATTTGAATAAGATCACCATCAAAAATCGTTTTCCAATACCAAGGGTGGATGATCTTTTGGATGAGTTGAAGGGTGCCACATGCTTTTCAAAGATTGATTTGCGTTCCGGATACCATCAAATAAGGATGAAAAGTGGTGATGAGTTCAAAACAGCATTTCGTACAGAAAGGGGTCTTTACCAATTCATGGTTATGCCGTTTGGATTATGCAATGCACCGGCAACTTTTCAAGCATTGATGAACAAAGTGCTTCAACCTTTCCTCTACAAGTTTGTATTGGTCTTTTTCGACGACATACTTATCTATAGCAAAGATGAGGAAGTGCATTTGAAGCACGTGAAAGAGGTTTTGGAGGTCTTGAGGCAAAACAAGTTGTATGTTAAGGAGACAAAATGTACCTTCATGGCACATGAGGTGGAATATTTGGGTCACATTGTGAGCAAGGATGGCATTTGTGTGGATCCAAAGAAAGTGGAATGTATTAGGAATTGGCCGGTTCCTTCAAACACTACTCAATTGAGGGGATTTTTGGCGTTATCTTCATTCTATAGGCGCTTTATTGCCCACTATGCAGAAATTGCAGCCCCAATGACGAACAAATTGAAGAAGGAAACCTTCTTTTGGGATGCCATTGCCAACAAAAGCTTTGAAGATATGAAGAAGATGCTCACATCAGCACCTATTTTGGTATGTCCAGACTTCACCAAACCTTTCACAATAAGGGCGGATGCAAGTGGAAGAGGGATTGGTGCGGTACTTTACCAAGACCATGGAGTCATTGCTTATGAAAGAGTAGAAAGTTGAATGACAAAGAAAGAGAACTCCATGTGTATGAGCAAGAGATGATTGCTATACTCCATGCTATCAAGAAATGGCACCATTACTTATATGGGAGTCATTTTTATGTGAGGAGTGATCATAGGGTGCTGAAGTATTTCCTCACACAACCCAATTTGTCTCCTAAGCAAAGAAGGTGGGTAGCAACACTACAAAACTATGATTTTGAAATCACATACACAAAGGGCAAAGAAAATGTGGTTGCCGATTCCTTGTCTCGTATGTGGGCCTGCTCATTGTATGCTATTTCTGAGGTGCATAAAGATTGGATCATGGAGATACAAGAAGAGTACTTGTTTGATGAAGAAACCTCACAAATAGTGCAGAAATTATAGCAAGGTGTATGTGAAGAGTTACCCCATTATGAGCTGAAAAATGGTCTCCTCTACTACAAAGGAAAAGTCTACTTGGTTCCTACTTCATCATTTATCAAGAAGATCATGGAAGAGATGCATTGTACTCCTATGGCTGGTCATTTGGGTGTCTACAAAACCTTTGATGCAATAAGGAAAAGTTTCTTTTGGAAGGGGATGTGGAAGAGCATTCATGCTTATGTAAGTGGGTGCCGGTCATGTCAATTGAACAAGGATCCTACACATAAACCGGGAGGTTTGCTTCAGCCATTGCCCATTCCCGAAGGCAAATGGAGTCATATATCAATGGATTTCATTACTAACCTTCCGCGCACAAAGAAAGGGTGGGACAGCTTGTATGTTGTGGTGGATAGATTGACCAAAGTGGCCCATTTCATTCCTTCCAAGGTCACATATTCAGCCCAAAATGTTGCCAAGCAATTTGTTGATGGGGTTTTCAAGTTGCATGGTATGCCATCACAAATTGTGAGTGATCGTGATGTCAAATTCATGAGCACTTTTTGGAGAACATTGTTTGAATATATGGGAACCAAGCTTACTCCAAGCACCGCCTATCATCCCGAAACCGATGGTCAAACAGAAAGAGTAAACAAATGGGTGGAAACATATCTACGCCACTATTGTCATGATACTCAAAGCACATGGGATGATTGGTTACCTTTGGCTGAGTTTGCTTACAACTCAACATATCATGTGAGCATTGGCATGTCACCCTTTGAGGCTTTATATGGTTACAAGGTCAATTTGCCTATATTGGTGGGTACATATGAGACTTCTAACCATAATGCCAAGGAGGAAGCTGAAAGGATGCAAGCTTTGTTGCAACAATGCAAAAGTAATTTGAAGGTTGCACAAGAGAAAATGAGACAATATGCCAATGTTCATCGAAGACCATTGGAATTCAAAGTGGGAGATTGGGTTCTTTTGAGAATACCAAAGTCAAGATATGGGTCTTTGAAGGGAAGCACCAACACCAAGCTAGCTCATCGCTATTATGGTCCTTATCAAGTGATACGAAGAGTTGGGGAGGTTGCATATCAACTCTTACTTCCATCTACAACAAAGATTCATGATGTGTTTCATGTCTCTCACTTGAAAGGATATGTGGGTATGATCGATCAAATGGTTGATGAGTTACCTCCAATGAATGAAGAGGGAATGATTGAATACATTCCAGAAGCTATCTTGGGTACAAGGAAAAAGGTACTTCGCACTCGTACCTTGGTGGAGTATCTTGTTCAATGGAAAGGTTTACCTAAGGAAGAAGCTTCATGGCAACCTATTTCAGCATTGGAGGGATATGAAGCATTGATAGAGCAATATGGGTTGGTGTAAATTCAGCCACATGGAACATTCTTCTCCGAATTTGGGGTATTCATTTGAGGTTTCGAGGACGAAACCATTGGGGAAGGGATGGTTTGTAAGAAAGCGCATTATGGGCCCAAGACCATGGACAACTAGTAAGTAGGTGTGAACTCTTGGGTGGAGTATAAATACCAATGTAAATGGGATTATGGCTCATTCATGATAATGTTATTTGTTCCAAGAATCAATGGTGAGCTTCTCCCGTGAGATGCTAAGTGGTGACTCCTTCCTGAGTCACTCCCTTGGTGAGGGACTAACCCACCCCTGTTACTTTCTTTCACATAGCTCCGCTACTATAACTGATAAATCTCAATTATTTAAAAAAGATAAGGCTTATCTTTAGGGAATGATTAGAATGATCCCTAATTGGATCATTAACCCTTAATGGATTAAATAAAAAATAATCATAAACTAAAAGCATAGAAAAACTATTAATTTATTCTCAAGCATAGATTAATCTTGGATTAAGAAAAAGCTTTATGAAAAGCTTCATTTGGATTGAGAATGGGTCATGAATATGACCATTTCATAAGTGAGAGAGGGAAAAATCATTAGAATTAAACGTAAATGGAAATTTATGAAATTCTTTACTATCATTAACCAATTAACTTCAATAACATTCAAAAACCATACCAATTAAGCTTCTCAAGCTTGAGAGGGGTTGAGAAGAGAGAAACATTGAGAAATTATAGAAAAATCAAAATTCACCATACTTACCTTACAATTTGCTTGATTCTTTGTTCACGGTAGAGGCCCCCAACCAATCAATTGGTTTAGTATGATGATGGAGCCACCAATGGGGATTAAAGAAAGAGGGAAGTGTCAAAAACTAGTGAATTATTAAAGAATTCACAATTCTTGGCTTAGGTGGAGTAGAGTAACAATGCATAAAACATTATATTTTTTCAACAAGGAGAGGCTTCTATTTATAGGAAAATTTGAGCTCCTAACCAAACAAACTGATTCTAGAATTTTCCAAGTCAGTTTGGTCACTTTTTGACCATTTTTAGGTCAGTTAAGCTAACTTTTTGGAACTAGACTTGAATGAGGAGAGAGGAGAGATGAAATATCTCAACTTTTATGATTTTAAAACTCATTTAAGCATGTGTTTTAGGCGCCTCATTAAAGGCCCTCCTTTTCCTTACTGATGTGTCAAAAAGGAATCCTTACACTCAAATATCTCATATTTTTATATTACTCATAGTTTTTTTACTATTAAACCTTGTACATTTTCAACTCTTCATCTTATGTGAGCATTTAAGGGACTCCCCTTCCTTACATATGTGTCAAAATGAAATCATTATACCCAAAATATCTCATATTTTTAATATTGCTCATAGTTTTTTACTAATAAACCTTGTACATTTTCAACTCTTCATCTTATGTGAAATATGCACCTCCTTTAAAGAACTCCCCTTCCTTACATATGTGTCAAAATGGAATCATTATACCCAAAATATATCATATTTTTAATATTGCTCATAGTTTTTTACTAATAAACCTTGTACATTTTCAACTCTTCACCTTATGTGAGCATTTACTCATTTTTGGGTATTTTCTTTTTACAAATTGGATTTATCTCCTCCCTACACATGGATTGATGCTATTGGCCCATAGGAACCTTAATTGGACCATAGTCTAAAGATTTCTGAGTTAAAGCAGCACATAAAGATGATGTATGGTATGTTGATTCAAGTGCTTCGAACCACATGACAAGTCATGGGGAGTGGTTCAAGGAGATGAAAAACCTTGAAAGACCAGGTTTTGTGGAAGCAGGGGATGACACTGCTCATCCAATTGCCCATGTTGGAGATGTGCCATTGTCTATGATGCAGGATGGCAAAGTGAAGTACCTTGTAGATGTATTTCATGTTCTGAACATAACAAAGAATCTGGTTTCAGTTGGCCAGATGATTGAGCAGGGTTTGCAGGTTCAATTTAACCCTGATGGTTGTTATGTTGAAGACTTTAAAGACAAGTGCAGGTTGGTTGCAAAAGGCAACAGAGTGGGTAGAATGTTTACATTGAATGTAAACATGCCTAAAGTGAGTGTTGTGATGTTTGCAAATGGTTCAGGAATTGTTGTAGACACAAACATTTGGCATAAAAGAATTGGACATGTGAATGTGCAGAGAATGAAGTCTATGCAGACTAAAGGAATTGTGACAGAGCTGCCAAAGTTTAAAGTTGAAGGTATGTAGAAAATATGTGAAGCATGCCAATTTGGAAAGCAAACAAAGCATGTATTTCCACGTGACAGAAATGTGAGCAGAAATGCACTAGATGTTGTGCATTCAGATCTACAAAGACCATGTCTATGGGAGGCTGCAGGTATTATGTGACACTTATTGATGACCACACAAGGAAAGTGTGGGTATACTTCATGAAGGAGAAGGGTGAGGTGTTCACTCATTTTCAAAATTTCAGAGTTATGGTTGAAAAGCAAACAGGGAAATATGTAAAGTGCCTAAGGTCAGATGGAGGGGGAGAGTACTTCTCCAATGAGTTCTCTGAATTTTTGAAGAAGAATGGTATTTGGAGACAGTTTACATATGCAGATACACTCTGCACAGCAAAATGGAGTTGCTGAGCGGGAAAACAAGCACATTGCTGAGATTGCGCGAGCATTGATGGGAGAGAAGAATATGCCGCATAGCTATTGGGCTTGTTTCTACAGCAGTTTACATCATGAATAGGACTCCAACTACAGCCATACATGATGTATCTCCTGAGGAGAGGTTTACTGGCAGAAAACCTGATTTGTCTCATCTGAAAGTCTTTGAATGCATTGCATATGTGCATGTGCCATATGAGCTGAGAACTAAGCTGGATCCAAAAGCTGAAAAATGTGTGTTTATTGGGTATTTCCTTGAGCAAAAGGGATACACGTGTTATAACCCTACTACACGTGAGTTGAGGGTAAGCATGAATGTTGTTTTTGATGAGATGAGTAGCTGGTATGCTGCTGAAAAAGAAGATGTTGGGGCTGATGTGAGTGGAAATGTGGTTGCACAGAATGTAAGTCAGCAATCACAGTCTTTGAGTAGACCAAGAGAGTCCTCATCTAGTGGTTCAGTTGATAGACCATGGAGTGGCAGGCTGCATCATAATACCAGTCCTGCAAATGTGATTAGTACATCACATAAAGGCAAAGAGAAAGTGGTTGAGCCCCCTAGTATGCCTGACATTTCTGCAGGGCATTCTCATGTTGATGGAGAGTCTAGTGGCTCAGAGATGAGCCTTGATGAGGATCTTGGGATACCAGCTATGAGAACACCTAGTGTAAAGAAGGCTATGCAAGCCGTGAATGCAAAGCTGCGAAGATCTGGGAGAGTGAAGAATCCTGTGCAGAGGTTTACATATGATGGTTATGTGGCACATCACTATGCATACATGGCAAAAGTTGTACAGGTTGTAGAGCCCACATGCATTGACGAGGCTGTTGGAAATGTGTGTTCGGAGAAAGCTATGGACGAGGAGATGGATGCACTATATGGAAATGAGACTTGGGATTTAGTGCAATTGCTTGAAGGCAAGAAAGCCATTGGATGCAAGTGGGTGTACAAAGTAAAACATAACAGTGATGGAAGCATAAGCAGGTACAAGGCTAGATTGGTAGCCAAAGGATATGCGCAGGCATATGGCATTGATTATGAGGAAACTTTCAGCCCAGATGCCAAGATGGCAACAGTGAGTGTTGTGATAGCAGTGGCTGCATCAAGGCAATGGTCTTTACATCAGATGGATGTAAAGAATACATTCTTGCATGGGGATTTGCAGGAAGAGGTGTATATGTTGCAGCCACCTGGTTATGAGGATGTGTCACCCCGAGCAGTTGAAGAAAGCCTTGTATGGCTTAAAACAAGCACCAAGAGCATGGTCTGACAAGATTTCTAAATATCTTGTCACTATTGGCTTTCATGTAGCAAATGTAGATTTCTTGCTGTATGTGAGACACACTGATAGAGGGGTTATGCTTGTTGTCATCTATGTAGATGACCTGATCATTACGGGGGACCATGATGTAGAGATCTTTGATGTAAAGATCTTACTTAGACAGAAGTTTGAGATGAAGGATCTAGGGGAGCTCAGATATTTCTTGGGCATTGAGGTGATTAGGTCACCACATGGTATTGGATTACTGCAGAGACAGTATGGCTTAGACATGTTGTCCAAGTATGGTATGACATGTTGTAAGCCTATCTCAGTGCCATTGGATCAGAATGGCAAGTTGAGTGCAGATTTAGGAGAGATTTTGGAGGATCCTACTATGTATAGACGCATAGTAGGAAGCTTGATCTACATGACGATCACCAGGCCAAATTTGAGCTATGCTGTTGGGTTGGTGAGTCAGTTTATGCAAGTTCCTCGGAAGCCGCATTTGGATGCATTGAGACGCATACTAAGGTACGTGAGGTCTACTTTACATTGTGGACTATTTTATGAAACTGGGAGGGACAGAGATATGTGTACATGGGTACACAGATGCTGATTGGGCTGGTAGTATCTTAGATAGAAGATCTACTAGTGGCTTCATGTTTTCTTTGGGGAGTGGTGCTGTGACTTGGAGCAGCAAGAAGCAGCCTACGATTTCTCTATCCAGTACACAGAGGCCGAGTATAGAGGTGCTACTATGCCAGCATCGTGAGGTAGCTTGGTTGAGAAAGCTACCTGCAGATTTGGGTCTATTAGTGGATAGACAAGTTGTCATTTTCTGTGACAACATTAGCAGTATACAGTTGGCCAAGAATCCAATTTTTCATGCTCGCACGAAGCATATAGAGGTTCACTACCATTTTGTCAGAGAGAAGGTTTTGGCAGGAGACGTTGACCTTGTTTATGTCAGCACACAAGATCACGTCACTGACATCTTCACCAAAGCATTGGGTACTACAGAGAAGCTCCTCAGATTCAAGGCTTCGCTTGGTGTACATGAGATGGAGTTGAGCTCGAGGGGGAGTGTTGAGATATCGAGCTCATCTAGTGAGGCGGTGGACACTGATGACCCGCCTGGGGGATAGGCCCCACACTTACACCACTGGCATGGTTGGTGAGATCATGGGTGATATGCGGCCAGTGGGATGACAGGCTGTGTGACAGCCATTCTAGAGAACTAGCATAGTTATAGCGCCAGCTCATTTAGTTGGGTTCACACTATAGAGAACCCTAGTATGTATTTGGTTGAGTACCTTTTCATATTGTGTGTACTCTTATCTTTGTATATGGTGTGTTAAGTGTTGTGTGAAGAAGAAGAAGATTTTCAGCCTCTCACCTTGTGTGTTCTCTTTTAGGGTTTTGTGAGTGTGTGTGCTTACAAGAGCTCAAGCTCTCTTCTCCCTTGCATCTTTTCATGATTGACATCCTACTCGCTCTCCTTCACTAAAATTACGCCTAAATAGGGCGATTAAATGCAATTTTCATAAAATTGTTAGCATTGTTTACAAAGCAAGTTGATGAATCTAGAGCTCGGAGAACCATGGTGGCCCCCATTTCCAAGTGTTCCATTGTTCCTCCACTCATTTTTGTGTTTCATTGACTCATTTCCTCCCAAAGCTCTCATTTGAAGTGGATCTAAAGGAGTTTATCCTTCTTAATAGTGGAGCACTCTACTAAGTACTAGACATTTGTTGGGGATCAAAGTCTTGGTAGGATTTGGGAAGTGTGGTTTGGTGCACTACAGTCAAATATAAAAATTATTGTTTCCAACAATTAGTCCACATCGACAAAGATCCTTAGGGTTTTTGGTGCATGTCTAAAAATGGTTTCAAACATGTTTCTTTTTTTTTTTATGCTCATGTCTACAAGTTCACGTCTATAGGCTCACGTGTCCATGTTCATACCTCTAGACTCACATCCGTAGGCTTACGTGCGCAAAGGCTCATGTATGCAAGCTCATACCTCTAGACTTACCTCTCTAAGCTCATGTGTCTAGGTTTGCTTATGTAGGTTCACGTGTCTAGGTTCATGCCTCTAGGCTCATGTCTATAAGCTCACTTCTTTTTTTTATGAACTCGACTCTCACATACTTTCCTTTTATGAAATAAGCTTATGTGGGGCACAGACTTCTAAGAACTAGGCCTATGATAGGGTTAGTATGCACTTATTGGGTATTTAATTCTATAATAAGCTCAGAGGATAAGAAATTTTCTTGAAATTTGTAGCTAGTACAGATTATATGAGGAAAATCTTCCAAGGACATGAGTATGTATGTCTGTTTAAGTCTTTAAGCAGTAATAATTAGTCAAGTAGGTCAGTATAATGTTAGATACACCTACCTCTAGACTCATGTCTCTAGGAGTACATCTACAAGCTCACTTATCTAGACTCATGGCTCACATGTATAGCTTGGCTCACGTATATAGGCTTGTGTGTCTAGACCTATGTCTTTTTGCATAGGACTATGGACTCACATCCCTAACCCAAGAGCTGGTTATTTAGTTTTTGCACTTGATCGGGTGTGACTAATGGTCATAATACTAGTGAATGGTTGTTATACAAGTAATTAAAAGTATTTTTAATTGTTTTTGGATGGATTTATATGCTTCTAAGCTATCAATTCAATAATACATGAAAAAAATTTAAAATGCATGAATAAAATTAACAATTGCACTCGAATCCACCTTAATGAAGCTCAATGCTCATGGTTTGAGTGGATTCCACTCCTAATCACAATTGTTAAGCTATTCCTTGGCTCAAAGCAATGAAATCTAAGCCTCTTGAGCTCTAATTTTATGCAAATAACCAACGAGCTAGGGTTTTTCCCTTTTAAATAGATGAAACTAAAATGCTCTAATGATGCAAATAAACTTCAAAACAAAATCAAACACAATAACTAAACACATCTAATGACTCCAAAACTGTATGTATTTTGGAGTGTGACCTCCTAATCAACTTTGGTCAATATTAAGTGATCCCAATAGCTTGGAATGGATGGTTGGATGAAGCTAAGCCCTAGTCTCCGAGAGTGGCACCAAATATATTCAAGTCAAGAGCTTATCTCCTAGCCTCACCAAAGCATATATCATTGGGACTTTACCTAAGAGCCATAAACTACAACTTCCCTATATGGGTGAAATAGCACGTTGGGTCATGTCCTCACTTTGTGTTGTCATATCAAAATGCTCGTTTTGCTAAAGGAGTGAAGGAAGATCTCTCTATGCCTAGATGGAGGCAAAAGAGGTGGTCCTTTGTGATTCTCTCTCACACAAGGCGGGAATGAAGGGGAGACTAATGCAAGAAGATAAAATATAATCAAACCTATATACCATGCATCCATCAAGCAAGAAAGAATCAATGGAATATAAGCAAGAAAGAAGAGGAAAGAGGAGAGCTCACAAGTAAACTATTGCAAGGGAATTATTGTGTATTTCTTATTGTCAAAATTGACTTATATACAAATGAGTAGTTTTCACTAGGCCTACCAAACTAAACTATACTAGATCAACCAAACTAAACTATGACTAGTTTTCACACTAGATCAACCAAACTAACTATTATAAAGGAATGATTGTGTATTTCTTATTGTCAAAAATGACTTATATACAAATGACTAATTTTTAAACTAAGCTGGCCAAACTAAAAAATGGTCCAGCCTATTTTACTAGTATTAAAGCAACTATGTACATGGGGTCCATAGACTTTCCCTTTTGACATTAAGTACATGGTAAGGCCGCTTTATATATTCCAGTGCTATCTTACAAAAGATGATTGCACGTTCAAGTGGGTAAGATGACAAAGCACCTTATGGTAGGTGAAACCATGTTACACTACGGAGTGGTTTTAACAGTTTATTTGTAGGTTTTCCTCTTTCGTTAGCTTCTACCCCATCTACCTTTTGTGAGAGAGAACCGTCCATGGTGAAGGCTATCTCTTCTTGCCTCCATCTAGGCATAGGGAGCACTTCCTTTACCCCCTTAGTAAAAGAGCGTTTTGGTGTGAGCATTCAAGTGTGACAATAGAGTGGTTTTCATGAATTTAAGGCCCACAAGGCTTATATTTCATTGCATTGAGCCAATAAATAGCTTAGAAATTGTAATTATCAAGTGGAATCCACTTCAAAAAAGCATACGCTTTAGTGGGATAGTAAATTTTTATTCATGCATTTCATATTTTTGCATGCATTGTTGAAATTGGTAGATTAAAGCATACATTCATATTTTTCCTACATCCTTGAAATATGTAGCTTAGAGCATGTAAAATCAAACAAAAATAATCACACAATACTTAATCACTTGCACAAACACCTTAAACTAGGATTAGACACCTTTATCATCCCCATCAAGTCTAAAAGTCTCAAAAAACTCCCAAAACAAGGCCTAGATTATTAGACCTGCAGGAGCCTATTTTATACAAAAAATGTGTGAGCCTACAAGCATGAGTCTGAAGGCATGAGTTCACATACATGAGCCTACATATATGAGAGACACGAGTCCACATACATGAGTGTAGCTACATATATGATCCTAGAGACATGAGTCTAGAGGTGTGAGCCTAGAGACTTGAGTAAAAAATATAGTATTAAAAAAACAAAAAACTCAAATTAAGTCCTCAAACCCACCTAGGCTTTGGTCTCAAAATAAATGACCAACACTGAATAGAGTACTCCCATGTTAAGAAGTTAAGACTCCTTCAGATCCATCTTAATAAGCAAGGAGCTTTGGGATGGATGAGCTAATCAAATACAAACATGAGTACATGAACAATGGAACCCCTATAAATGAGGGCTGCCAATGTGGTCCTTCAAGCCCTAGATTCACCTCTAGCTCTATAAACAATGTCATCAACTTCGTGAAAAATACATTGAAATGCCCTATCTTTTGTGAAGCTCCATTGAACGAGTAGGAGCACGACCAGGAACCTCAAGGTTTTCTCCCTTAGGGAGTGCTCAAACCATGTCGGCTATAATTTTTAAAACATTGATGTCAATCCTGAGCTGGGTACACTGGCCACACGACCAAGCAGCCCATTAAAGTATAGTTTGACTTATCTCTTTTGTTATATCATTAGGGATAAGTTTTCCACAAGAACACCCAATAGCAAGCACACATAGTGCAACAAGAGTCCCACCTTTTGCAAGGACCCATTATACAAGCTTCTTCATACAAGACCAAGTTCTAGCTCCTCTCTATTTGGATAAGTAACATGGAGATAAGGGAAGGATAAAGAGCTAATGACTAGGACTACATTAAACCCAAGGGATCCACAAAGGGATTTGCATAGTGTGTCCTTAGTCACAGTAAGCTTGCAGCCTCAAGGCTAGGACATGTGCTATCGGAAACTGCATAGCCTACCCCAAGGGATCCACAAGGGGATTCACATAGTATTTCATTAGTCACAGTAAGCTTGCAACCTCAAGGAGGCTAGGCCGAAGTAGAACAAGTGCTATTAAAAACCACGCAGCCTAACCCAAGGGATCCACAAAGGGGATTCAGATAGTGTGTTCTTAGTCATAGTACGCTTGCAGCCTCAAGTCTAGGCCAAAGTAGGACAAGTGCTATTGGAAACCGCACAACCTAACCCATGGGGCAAGAAATACCAAACCTTGAAATATAGGGATTCACGTACCCCCCTCCCCCTCTCTTATGCTTCACCACCAC
The DNA here is from genome assembly GCF_041138505.1 of Cibotium barometz. Classification (NCBI taxonomy): domain Eukaryota; kingdom Viridiplantae; phylum Streptophyta; class Polypodiopsida; order Cyatheales; family Cibotiaceae; genus Cibotium; species Cibotium barometz. Next base: position 25,397,419 of record NC_141081.1, on the reverse strand, counting down.
ATAAATATGTTAAAGACATGCTTATAGAATGGTGTTTGAAATGGGAAGGAAGGTTGCCACAAACATCGCACCTAGAGGCTCAAATTTGGGTAAAATAAAACCAATCCACATCTCAAGGATGATGACCAAATTTAATGGAACTCAAGATCTCATTCAATATATCTAGAGAAGATCGATCAAGATTGCAAAGCCATGCGAAGGATTGACGATGCCACCAAGATTTGTTCATTTGGATTTTCCTTGGATGCAAAGCATATTAGTGGTTTAGATCTCTAAACCCACTTGAAAAGGCCAACTATGAGTCTTTGAGACACACTTTTATTGTGGGATTCTCACCAAGTAGATCTAGATGTAGCCCCACTGCACATATCTATAACCTCAAGCAAGAGGAAGGAGAAACCATGCGAGATTACATTGCTAGAACCAAATATCTCCACATGAGATGTAGCCCCGTGAGACCTGATCAATTTTTTATGAGCGAGATTACATTGCTAGACCTAAGTATCTCCACATGAGATGTAGCTCCCGTGTGAGACAAGATTGATCGATTTTTTATGAGCAATCTTGATAGCAAGAGGCTTCCTGGCTATATCTATAGGTTTAGACGCTACATCTTTGATGAGCTTTTCCGTGAGGCAATAGACCTCGTAGACTATTTGTAAGATAAGGATTTAGAAGTCGCCCATCCAAACCAAGAAATAGGGGACACATCATCTAAAGCCTTTGTAGCTAAGGGTGCCCAAAGCACTAGCTAGAGTCCTGGTCAAGGACATGAGCATGGACGAATTGGTAGAAAAAACTTGCTCAACTGATTAGGCTAGCATTGGTAGAGCCATCCAAAAGGAAATCTCAAGGCTAGCCCTAGCTAGTTCCTCAAGCTAGACATCCATATTTATGTCCATGAAGAGATATGGTTTGGTGTGCAATTTACTACTAAGACCATAAAAGTATAGAGTGGTGTCCGCTGTTGTACGCCTATACAACAACAATTTTGTGCTCATTTACCCATGCCGAGAACCATGACACAACTCATTGTTGTTGGTTACCCAACAAGGTGGATCCTGACACCATGACATGTGCTCTTCATGCCAAGGCAACCATTAGCCTTGTGAGCCCCATGAGTCACTCCCTAACCAGCACATAGTCTAGTGCCCATTTATCAAATGCCCTTATTAAGAGGTATATACAGACTACCACTATAACACTATACCCCCATCTTTGATATTACCACTTTAACCAAATCCTCTTAGAGAATCACACCAGGTACAGTAGTACTTGGTGACTTTGCCAACAATCTTCAAGAGTCCAAAATAGGATAACTATGAGTCAAGTGAGTAATAGATTTTCATAATAACCCCTAGCTCATTAACTATGTCTCCTTTTTCGAAGCTAGAGCTCTGCTTTAATAACATGTCACACATGCCATCTCTTCAATGTTTCCATTTTGCAAGGGCCCGCATCATATTACCAAGTGTCCTCATAAAGCTGACACACCAAGTGCCTAGACTTCGTCCTTAAATCCACTACCAAACCCTAATGTTATTCCTTTATGGAGGCACATGTAATAAGTGTGGTTTTGAACATGCCTTCAAGGATTTTCCCAATAGAGTGACAATGGATGTTTAAGAGCTTACCTTAGCCTTGTCGAATCATGTGTCATTGGGCCTTGCCTTAGAGCTACAATTGTAACTTCCCAATGTGGGGGTGCGCTAGCTCCCATCATGTGTCCTCACTTAATTATCACACCAAAATGCTCCTTGTTTTGCTGATGGGGTGAGTGGAGAGCTCTCTTTGCCTAGATGGAGGTAAATAGAGATGGTCATGTGATGGTTCTCTCTCAAAAAAGGTGAGGGAAGAAAAAGTTAATGGAAGAGGGAAACCTATAAGCAAACCTATTTAAGCAAGCATCCATTTAGCATGCATGAATCCAACAGCCTAAAAGCAAGTGAGAGTGGAGAAGAGAAGAGCTCACAAGTATTTTATTACAAGGGAATAATTATGTATACTTATACACAAATTTTATATGACTTATTTGCAAGGGAATGATTCTATATGACTTATACACAAATTTTACCTTATATGTTCCAAGTGCCATCTTTCTTTATTTGACATTAAGCCCAAGGTAAGGCCACTTTATATGTTCCAAGTTCCATCTTTCTCTATTTGACATTAAGCTTAAGGCAAGGCCACTTTATATGTTCAAGCACTGTCTTAGTTCCTGTGCAGCTACAACAAAGTGCCTTATGGGGTAAGTCGAACAAGTGATACCATCTTAGCCTACGAAGTGATTAATATACCCCCTTTCTAATGGTGATTGTGTTATCTTGTCACTCGTGTCGGGTGGTGAAGTTTTTTACTGGGGTGGGAAGGTGTGGATGGTCCAGGATACGCCGTGAAGTTAGCATGAAAGGTTAAGTGGTATAGTTCAATGGGACTGATCCATAGCAAGGCATATTGGTGATAAGATTTGGGTAGCCTTAACAATAGGGAGCTTCTTGAGGTTGCATGAAAGGCATAAGCAATGTAGAAGTTCTTCATGTAAGGCCTCCTTTCATTGTCAAAAATGGCAGCTTGGTAGAATGAGTACCATGGAATGATTTGCATCGATAGATGGCGGTCCGAGACATCTTAGCATGGGGTATTACGCTTGGATCTCAAACTATGATGTCTAGAGATTGGGCTTCTTTATGGAGAATACATTGGCTAAGGTAATGTTTTGTTGGTGTTGAATTGGAGTCAAAACAAAGGTTGCATGCATTTAAGCTCTTTGGAGGTACCTATACCTACAAAGAAGATCGAGGGGGGTTCTCTAGGCGATGGGTTGTACCATGGCCGGTCGCCATGGTTCCCCCATCCACTAGAGATGTACCTACATGGTTGGAATTGATGAGGTTAATTATTAGTGCATACATACCATCATGAGGTGCGAGATGTGAAAAAAACATTGTGATGTCCGTAGTGAAATATGCAAGTGATGTGTATGGGCAATGGTGGGCGGAAGGTGTGTCCCTATGTGTGTACTCCTTCAATTTGAAGATTTCTCCAACTTATAGCTTTCTTTGATGCTCTTTGCTAATTTCTTTAACATTTTGACATCTCTTTTCTTATGGAGTCAAGATTATTAAATTGTTGAGCCATGGCAACAGACTTTGGTGATGGAGCTAGGCAACCTTTCTGGCTTGAGGGATTTGGCGTTATTGAGCACTAGGGAATGGGAACTCTAACGCTTGAGCTTCCCCACATGGGATGGTTATCGTTGACGAAGGACAAATTGAACTTATCAACATCCCAAGCCTTACCTTCCAAATTTAGGTGATCACCTCAGGTAACCCCTAACATCGACGACACTTCTCTTGCCTCAAAGACCCTCTCAAACCATTATGGAGATCAAAAATCTTGCCCATGAAAGATAAAGATCACCCCCTGAATGTTAACCACAAACAACCCTTTAAGGAAGTCACCAAAAAGGAGTGGGAACTCAAGGGTTTCCTAGCTATCCAATATAGGTGCAATGCCCATGAAAAAGACTTGGTAGCCATTGATGAGAAACCTACTTGTGAGCTTAAGTCTACCAAGCAGGAGCCTCAAGCAAAGATGTTACAACCTCAACTCGTGCCTTGCTAGATCCATGTCAAAATGTTAGCAAAGGTAGGCACGATGCCCATGCAAAGACCTAGCGTGAATCACCTTTGTTTTGTACACAAGAAACATAGGAGGCAATAACTGGCCCATGTGTAGTGGCCCTACCTAAACCCATTCCCATCAAAGAAGCACCACACAGTGCCGAACCCCAAAGAGAGTTGTGCACACACTTGCTTGGCATCACCAAGTGTTCTCAAGGCTTAAAGGGATCACCATGACCTCCCACAATACCCACCTGCACCACACCAACAACTCACCAACTAGAACTGGAAGGCCAAAGCTCAATCAAAGCCTCCCAGCAAAGCCATGTTGTGATAACATTAAAGCTTTCATCATAGATGGCGAAGTGGTTCTCCGCCTTCACTTAGTGAGCCCACATGAAAAGCTAGGACCCTAAACCCCCATTGTACATATGTAATGTAAAATATCTTACCAATTGTACACATATACCCTAGAATGATAAGAAAATTTAAAAACCAAGTAAAACTAAAAACAAAAATAAACTAAAATAAATGCACATGCACACACCCAAACACACATGTGCCCACAGTTACACGCATGTGTTCACAAAAACACCCATAACACACACACATCCACACGCATGTGTTCACAAAAACACCCAGAACACATGCATCCACATGCATGTTCTCTACACACACTTGCATCCATGTGCATACACAAATAGCACACCGCACCTGCACGGCACCCCCCTCTATCTGTATATGCACACAAACACATGCACACTTTTTGGAACCCCCCCGCCCTTAATTTTCCTACTTATAAAACGAACCAAAGTAGGTATCATTAGTGGTAGTTATGGGGGAAGGTAAGGCTATAGTGTGAGAAAGGGACATCCACCTAGCAAAGTCAACAAGGTGCAGCAAGACATTGATTCTTAGTAGGCCGTCATCATTTGTAGCCCCACCATAGAGAGAGAGAGAGAGAGAGAGAGAGAGAGAGATCTGAAAACAACCCTTGCCCCTAAGAAGGTATTGGAGAAGGACCCTAACATGCATACCTACTAGTACCCAATGAGTAAAAGCCAAGACCAACAAAGCCCCTGACAAGAAGCCAAAAAAGAGGCCAAGATAGCAAAAAATCTGACGGGAAGGACAAGAAGAAGAGAAGGCTAAGAAGAAGCTAGAAATAAGCACCCAAGATGTAGAAGGACCGAGGGAGAAAAGAAGATAAAATTGGGAAGCGAATAAAGAATGTTGGGCGAGGAAGCGAAAAAGCAAAAGCAACCAACAAGGCACCCCAAGCAACCACTTGTAATAGGAATGGTAGAAGATTGGGGAGGAAAAAACCAGCAATGCAAACAAAGTGGGAAGAAGCCCAAGAACTAATCGGTTACCCGATAATGGTAACCCAAAAAGAAGCCAAAGATAAGAAGGCAATGAAGGCGGGAATTTTGTTTTCAACCCCCTTTGACCCACAACAACGAGGCAATCCGCGACTACTCTACCAACTCATCCACAATCCAACACAACTGGCAAGCCCACCTCAAACACAAGCTGTCAAACATAGCCTTAGGTGAACCACTGACCAGCACAAGCATTCTGTAAACCACCAGCATTGACAAATAGGTTTGTGTGGTAAATTTTTAAACCCTCATTTTATTTTTGATTTTGGCTCCCCACACTAAGTGGATAGAGCACCCCCCACAAAGAGTAGAGCCAGTACATTTGGGATGATTTATAAATACATAACTTGGATAGTCCAAAGGCTAAACAACATGCGACAAGTTGAAAACCGAATCTCGCTCAATCCAAATCCAAATGAGCATCCACTTACCAACATACCCTTGCAAGTTATTGGTTTGTATTAAACCCTCTTTATACATATCATTTTGCCACCAGCACTTATGTCCATATATCATTTCGTCACCGGCATTTATGTGCATAGATCCAGGCATTCGTTCAACCATATGGTTTATCGACACCAATCTACACACCCATGCCTCTTGCCACTCATACCAAATGGTCTTCTTGACATTTTGGCAAGCTGTATCTGTTCGTGGTGGCAAAACTGCTGTTAATGAATAGAGACAAAGATTGATTGCCATTGCCATTGAAAACTTTATTGCTTGCTTCAATATTCAGGAAAATACATGTCGAATACAAGAAGAAGGAGGTAGCTATACCCTCATGCATGCGAAAAGGATATGAAAAGACATGGTATGTGAAAGGCCCTAAATGCTAAGAGTGTGTTCACACGCTAACACATGGCACACCCAGTGGATTGGATAGAAAATCCGACGATTCGAACCCACACAAGATCATGATAGGGTCACACCAAGGTTGTACACATAACATGCACATGTGATACCATGCTATATCATACAATATAAATATGAAAAACCATGCATCAAGAATAAAATATCCGCCCCAAGTACATGGAGTGTCCATGTCAAACTACCACATAAGAATCTATATAAAGCACCAGAATCTACATCATAGGTTGAGAATAGCCTATCACCAAAAAGATATGTCGATGTAGATCCTCCAACACACAACTGGTACATATATCAATGTTGAACCTCCAGCATTAACATGCTGGAACATGTGCCCAAGATGGCACAACACCAAGAAAATATGTCAATGAAGCACATGGTGAAAAATCATCACCATAAAACCATGCCAAATAGGATCTCAACAATTGCATCAAGAAAGCATGGATGGTCGAATCATCTTTCACCCCATCAAATTAGAATGATCCACCATAGGTACTAGATCAAGAGTATGATCCTCCACTAGAATATTATCTAGAGCATCATAATACTAACTCGGACATAGCATCATAAAAGATATCGTCAATAAAGAATAAGCATCATGATCATCATGACTATGATCCACATAAACATCCTCATGAATAACATGTGTGTTATCAATCAAGGTGATAAAATAAGTTTGTTCCTTCATCTCTATGCACTGCATAGGGATGAAGGAACTGCATAGTGCCTTGTGCTATGCACTACTGCATAGCACAAGGAGAGCCTTCAAGAAAGATACATCCCATATCATCATCAAAAAATATAAACACATAGAGCCATAAATGTATAATATCCACATGCCAATAGCATAGAAAAATCCATACTCTCTTTCTGCAACATATAATCCATAAGCATATGCTTGAACATCCATCATATGAAAGAGAATATGAAAATTTCCATAAAGGTCTGCATAGGCAACAAAGTTGAATATATCGCCTGTGAATGTCTGTAAACCCACTTTTGCATGGATAGGCAAATCAGCCCCATCATGCCTTATAATGGGATAAACCCTCCCATCACATGGAAAAATCCATCAACATGGATCCCTTCAAGCATAAAAACATTATGAATATCGTCATGGATCACCATAACATTCTAATATTCATAATGTTTTTATGCATGATGGGATCCATCAACATGGATCCCATCATGCATAAAAACATTATGAATATCATCATGGATCACCATAACATCATAAAAAATAATATCATGAGAAACAACATCATCCCCACCGTGATGATCAAGAGAAAGCAAAAATTACATAATCACTGCATCACCATCATCATGATAAAAAGAATCATCACAAGTAAGCACATCATCCATGCACAATGCACGATCCATAAAAAAACCATCTACATGATTAGCATGAAGATCAATATCATGAGAACCTAGAGAATCATCAAATAAGATCAATATCATGAGAATCATCAAATAAGATCAAATCAATGTGGTCATCACCATCAGGCATAGTAGGCTCAATAGGTGGAACCTCCAAATCTGGATCACAAACATTATGTGCAGCAGTAGCTCACTTAATGTGAGTCTCCACACATGCATGAAGAGCTGGATCACCATAAATAGAGTCAAAGGGACTCATCATATATGCATCAAGGCTAGCAAGAACTAGCTCCTGTGGATCATCATCTAGAATCGGGGTGAGAGTATCATCGACTACATCACCATTGGAAATTGGATCAAGAATCTACATATATGCATTGGTCATAGCTATGAAGTAAAATTTGAGAAGTATCCTCCAATGGAAAATCAAGAATCTACATGAGAGTGCTCTCTATCCACAACATATGACTAAACTAGAATCTGAGTGAAGAGACCTTGGGGTGTGCGCAGAGTGCTGTGCGAGAAAGGAGATGAAGGAGAAGAGGAACACACAGAATGTGGGTGGGGAGACCTCAAAGTGGCAACCCCCTATACACACTATAGTATATATATGTATAAGGTACAATCATCAATGGGCGCCCGCCCAAGGCATGGGCGGTCGAGCAAAGGCAATGCGCCTCTGACCCCAACAACCTCCCACTCAAAGGCAAATGTGCCGCTGAATAAGAGAACCTAGTCTAATGACTAATGTACAAGACTGATGAGTGAGAACCACACTCATCCACCAATGCCCACAGATGGTCTATGATCGTGTGCATCCGGCTGTCCTGCTCCCCCGTGTAAGTCCATACACCACCAGACATACCACACCCATCCTGCAAGTATGTATGCAATACCCGTGTAAGTCCATACACCACCAGACATACCACACACGTCCTGCAAGTATGTATGCAATACCTGCATAGCTCCCCCATGCACTATGCCAGTATCAGTCAGAATGATAGCAAATGCTCCCACCCCAGCTGCTATATGTGGTCTCGAGATCAACATCTCGTACATGAGACCACCAAATGCTGATGCAACACTAGCTAAACCTGCTAGCCATACTGAACATGCATCAACATGAATGTCCTTGGCAATAGGCATCTCTGGCTGACTAGGCATGTCAACCCCATGCATCTCCTGAGTGTCCACAAAAGACGCATCAACCTGCTATGCAACCTCAGAGCAAGCCTGCTGCTCTAGGTGTCTACTAGAAGACAAATCCTGCACAACTGAATCTCCATGCTCACTGTCAAACATAGTGATGAATGACTGCATAATAGCTGACTCCGGGATGGTCGTCACCTCCCTGACATCCATAAGGACTGGATCCACATGTCCTGACATGACCATATCAGCCTCTAGCATGAGCATATCAAAGTCAGACTGTGTCACAGATGCTGCATTAACATCTATACTAGCAATCAAGTCAATCATGTCAATCTGTGTCTGTAGGGAGCATACCTGCTCTACCTTTATATGCACAAACTCTGACAACTGCTGTGTCTCACTAGAGCAATCCCGCTCTACCTTTGCACCTGCAGATATGTCCTGCATAGCATCATGCTCAATCTCGAGCATCTCAAGAAATGACTGCATCACACCTAATGTCTCAGCATCCATATCTGATGTCTCATCCTGCTGTGACTCACTAGAGCACTCTCGCTCTACCTCTGTCTCCACAGAGTCTACTGACATGTCCTGCACAGCTACATGCTTTGTCTCCTGAGCATACTGGAGCGTACTCTCGCAAATGAGACACGTCTCGTCTTCCGCTCCTCACATGTCAGTAATGCAATCGAGACTATGCCGTCTCGTACCTGATCCACGTGCATAGGGTAAAGCATGCCACCCCTGGCACCTCTTGCAATGACCAACGAACCCAACTGCATCGTAAAAGATCGCTCTCGAAGCAAAATCTGGCATCTACAATCTCTGAGCTGACCAACTGAGATCAAACTCACTCTCAAGTCTGGTACATATCGCACATGTCGCAGCAAATATGATGCACCACTCGACAATGACAGTCTCACGTCTCCTGCACCAACTATGTCATGCACTGAACCATCAGACAAGTGCACACTGCCAAGCATTCCGCTAGAATAGCTACAAAACCACTCACGACATGACGTGACATGAAACGTAGCGTCCGCATCTAGCAACCACTGCGAAGGAAGTGCACGATCCTCATGCATAACAACATCTAGTGCATAACTCGAAGCAAATGTGACATCGCCGTCACTCGTGTACTCAGACACTGCATCTGCTCCCTCAACTGTCAAATCAACTGAGCTAACTACATCTCCAAGACAACCATGTCTCCTGTGCTGTTGCATACGACGAAAACAATGCCGTTGAATGTGCCCTGAATGACCACAATGCCAACATGTAACCTGTCGACGTATACGTGAATGCCTCTGTCTCACATGAGTCTTGGATGACTCAGATCCATCATACATCTCATGTAATCTCTGCCACAATGCTCTCGTAGTCATCTTATGCATAACAAGAGCAAAAATAGACTCCACAAGGAACAAGCGGATCGTAGATAATGCCATCTTATCTGGCTCCTACCACCACTGATCGTCAGACATACTAGAAGGTCTACCTGCATCACCACTCAATGGTCCATGCAACCCTTGGTGTGTCAATGCATCAAGCATACACTCTCGCCATGCCGCAAAGTCTGACCCATCAAACATGCGCATCTGTGAGAGGTCACAATCTGATCGATCACTTGTCTTTGCCATGAGAACAACATAGCAGCTAGCAGGCAAAATCGTGAGACAATCTCTGTCAATGAGCGTAAAGCTCCCACAGTGTCAATACATGAGCTGCTGTACCTGCTCTATCACAACACTGCAATCCCGTAAGCTAATCACCAAGCTCACGTTGTGCGGTATCGATGCATACACGCACTAATCTCCCACCTGGAGAGACACCGCACGCAAATCCTGAGTGCTACTTGCAATCGCAACCTCGATCGCATCAACGACGCGCATAAAACTCCTGGGAAAATTTCTCTAGAGTTCCGGCAACAAAATGGCTATAAACCCAATAACCAAGTAACTGCCTGTAAGCTCAAAACCATGAGCATCCAATACGCATCAAAATCCGCACTCAAACATGCACAAAACTCTGCAAATCTATGTCCAGAACTGAGCTAAACCAAGCTCACACAGTACCTGTCTCTGAGCGTAACTCAAGCTAAACCAAGCTCACACAGTACCTGTCTCTCTGAGCTAAACCAAGGTCACACAGTACCTGTCTCTGAGCGTAACTCAAGCTCATGCGCATAGATATCCACAGTCACATACATGCGAGCAACAAAGCTCAAAATGTCTGCCAATCTGGAACGCAAACAAAAGACCTGGACTGAAATCCGTTCACGTAGAGCATATGCACACAAATGAGACCTGTAATGCTCACAAATGAGCAATGTGTACCGCAATCGCATACATGAGTCGAAGCCTGTAGAGAAAATCTGTAACTGGAGAGAACACGCACATACGCTCAATGCATATACCGCATCAAGCAAGATCACTGACAAACCCTGTCAGTCATGCGTACCACACACGAACATACATGTGACTGCTCAATGCATGCCAATGAGTATAGCCGCCGAATGGCTACACTCACCCTGTAACCTGGAAGAGCAGAAAACAGGTATAATGCAAGGCCGGAGCCGTGTACCTGGTGCCTGGACTGAAATTAATTAATCAGAAGTAAAAACTTCCCCCCCCCAATATGGCTTAAAGCATGAAGCTTTGGAATGCTTGAGTAATCCGATTTTGCTTGGGTACAACCCTCCCGATATGCTGCTCTGGAATCTGGATGATCTGCTTCAGCTGTACTGTATTGGATCCGCTTCGAGCCTTCCGGATCTTGCTCATTATCACTTCTCAAAAAGTGGCACCTTAGCATGAAGACACAAAAGTTTGTTTCTTCATCGGATCTCACAGGATATGATCATGAAATAGCAACATTGCATAATTTGGACAATCCAGATGGTCGGGATGATTTGAATTTAGACATCAGACCCCCTTAGCATGGAACGATGGTAGACCTTGTTAGCGGGGGTGGACACAATGCTGCAAAGCTCCTCTTATTGTCTGCGAGAACTCCGACACGAAATCTTTCGAGAAGCCTCCAAGCAACATCCAAGGTTTTCAATGTTTTTTTAAAGTCTCATCATTTCATTCCTTAAGGTTACCTATACCCCACTAATTAATTATATTATTATCGTAATTTTATATCTATATTTTATTATCTGCCATTTGGAATTGAGGTTTTAAATTTTATTGACGTTAGAATGCAACACAAGGGCATATACGACCAATAGGGGACTTGAACTCGGTAGAGAAAACCACTGTCGCACGAGTGACGTTCAAATTCTATCCATTATCCCAGGCTCACAGAGGGAGATGCTCTGCGAGCCGGTCGTGATGGCGAGCGTGTTTCGAACTCCAGTATTTTCACAGTCGTCCCGTTGCTGCTACCAGAAGTATGGAGAAAGACTGCCCTACTCCTGCCAGAAATCCTACCTCAAGCTCTGCGACATGGCCTCCTTCTCGCACAGCAGCAGCTTAGCCTTAACGACCAAGGTTCAAGTCGCCACCATGAGCGAGACCTTCGTCAAGGCGCAGGTCTCCACCATCAGCGAAGCCCTACCTTCCCCTGTAACAACATTACCGAAGCGTTACTCTCACCTTGCAGATTTGGTTAGCCAGCTCTCTGCAGGTGCCGATGTCCCCTCTGCTATGGAACCATGGCTGGACAAACTCACCATCTATGACTGGAACGCTCTCCTTCTTTTGTTCGGGGGTAAGGACTGGAACATCTCATGGCAAATCCTTGCTTTTTTCAAAGAAAAAAGCCCTCTTTTGGATCAATCTCTGCTTTGCGAGAAGGAGGATGAAAAGGAAACGCTAGAATCAAGCTCAGAGACAGCTTTGGAAACCCTAGAAAGCACTGCAGAGACACCTGAAGAAGCTCAAAAATTCGATGCAGAGAAAGATGTATCATCCACTGCAGAGAAAATTCAAGAAACACTAGCTTCCGCAGAGGAAGATCAAGAAATCTCAGAAGTAGGCTCAGAGGAACCTCAAGAAATCCTAGACTCAGGCTCTGAGAAAGCTCAAGAAACCCTTGAGCCAAGTTCAGAGAAGCCTTCTCCTAGCTTGAAGCTTCACACAACCCTTGTCAGGGTGCTGGCCAGGAACAAGAGGTTTGAAGAATTGGACCAATTGCAAGTGCAGATGAAGGATGCAGGAATTGAGCGGGATGCCTCTCTCTACTATGCATTGCTGGACTCCTGTGTAGATGAGGGTCTGGTGGCAAAGGTTTCCGAACTTCTACAGGAAATGAAGACAGCAGGTTTTGAGCCTCACCGATTTACCTATGAGAAGGTTACACTCTTCAACTGCATTTCTTAAATGTTTTCTTATATGCAATCTAACTATTTATATGTAGATTAAGGAGATTCCACATGACTTTACTCTTCCTTTGCGTAAATTTTTCTCCCTGGATGTGTCTAATTGTCATTTCACCGTCATTATCTCTTTGCACATCATGCAATTTCCTTCTCCAATTGTTTAGGGGTGTGTGTGTGTGTGTGTGTGTGTGTGTGTGTGTGCGCACTTTGAGGGTTCTCAAAAATAAGATAAAACAGTGGTTTCACAAAAAAAATGTGTGTGTGTGTATGGGTGTGCGAGTGAGTGAGAGAGAGAAATTGTTTTAACTTTTAATGTCCTAGGAAACTAACCCAAGAATCCTTGAAGGGTTATCCGGTCAAAGCTAGATGAGAGAGAGAGAGAGAGAGAGAGAGGAGTTAGTTATATTATTGTCTTCAGAAGACCCATTGGGTCTATGAGACTAAAAGTAGTACAGGGTTTCAATGTAATACTGAGTCATGGAAAAGACTCAAAGAAACTAACAAAACTCATACAAAAGGATAGACTAGTTGTAAGTTCATCATCATCATCATCATCATCATCATCAGCATCAGGATCAGCATCAGCATCAGCGTAGTGAGCATGTGGATACATGTGCAAATACATCTCTATATCAGCACAAAGGCGATCTCATGTGTGTGTGTGTGGTGCCATATTCATTCATCCAGAATATCCAGCATAGGGGAGTCTATGACTCTCAAGACTCAAGAGGCTTGCCATGTCCACCATGAGTGGAGGAGCGAGGAATCTCGCTGTATCTGCAGTTGCTGTGCAGGAGGCTGTTGTGGACTGAGGGCCCATGGATGTTGGGTGTGCTGTAGCTGGGGAATGAGGTTCAAGGCGACTCCAGGTGGTTGAAGTGGCTGATCAGTGCAGTGGGGCGGTGACTGGTCCCCTTGGGTGGGTCTGTAGGCTTGGCTTTCCTATCTTTGAGGAGTGAGTCTTTGTGTTAAATGAATGCGGAGCGCAGAGCACCAAGTGAAATAGAGGCGCAGCACGTGGAAGACAGCCATCAACCGGCCAGGTCCCCCCCACCCAAACATATAATCTAGTCTCGTACCAACGAGGTCGAGTCTAGTGGCCTGCATCGGCCACTAGGCTAGCCTTTCTTGGAAGGTACTCGATCATACCATCAAATTGCTGGAAGATCTGGCTCCAGCGGTGCTGTTGGTCACTCCACTATGCACTTGGCATTGTCTAAATCTAGCGTAATGCTGGATGGTCAGTGCGAACCTCAAATTCACGGCCATAAAGGAAATGTTTCTAATGTTTCAAGGCCTGAATGACTGATAGGAGTTTCTGATCATAGACTGAGTAATTCTTTTCTGCGGGCAGTAACTTACAAGACATGTAAGCTACTAGATGGCCATTCTGTTGTAATACACCTCCAATTGCGATGTTACTCGCATTGGTGATTACCTAGAACGGCTTGTCTCCATGAGGCAAGTGCTAGACAAGGCGCTTCTGACAAAGCCACGCACGTGGAGTCATTCAAATCCGATGCCTTCTAGTCTTGACTCCCCTTAGCAGATCGGTGAAATCCGCCGAGAGGTCAGAAAACTTGTCTATGTGGGTGGAGTATGCTTGGTATATACCCACAAAGGATCTGATGTCAAACACAGTTTGTGGTACTTCTCAATTGACAATCTTGGCCATCTTGGCCGGATCAAGTCCGATGCCCTCGGCATTGATAATGTATCCAAGATAGTGAACCTTGAACAAATAAAATATTGACTTCTTCCCATTGACATAGAGCTTGTTGCTTTCTAGCAACTTCAGGACTTTCTCCACATTAATGTCATGGTGCTCAACAGTAGCTAAAAATACTAGTATGTCGTCCAAATGAAAACACACTTTTCTATTAAGTTTCTGAACACATACATCATCATGCGGTTGAATGTGGTTGGGGCATTCGTGAAGCCAAAAGACATGCCAACAAATTCATAGTGGGTCCGTTCCGTACGGAAGGCTGTCTTGGGGATGTCCCTCTCAACAATCCTCACCTGGTGGTACCCACTCTTCAAGTCTAGTTTCGAGAACACCTTGGCTCCATTCAATCTCTTGAGAATGAAATCTATTTGAGGCATCGGGAGCTTACTCTTGATAGTCAGCTTATTGAGTGCACGATAATCGACACACAATGGAGAAGACCCGTCCTTCTTCTTGACAAACAGGATCATAGCTGCAAATGGCGACACACTGGAAAGTATGAAGCCAGATTGTAGCAGTTCTTGGAGTTGGGTCCAACTCCAACTCCATTGCCTTGGAAAGGCTGTATGGAAACTTGCTCGGGGGATCCGAGCCTGGGAGGAGGTCTATTTTGTGGTCCTCTGGATTGGACCCGCGGGGGGGGGGGGGGGGGGGGGGGGGGGGGGGGGGAGGGATTGTCTTGAAGACAAATCTTCTAGAACTTGTCATGGAGAACTTGGTACTTCTCTGAAGCCTTGGTCACCGTCCGGGCAGTCTGGATGTAAATCATCGCACACTGCGCACCTTTCCTAATTTCTCTTTTAGCCTGTAAATGGCTTATGAGAGGAAAGTTCAAGATTCCTGGCTCACACTTAATGGTCACTGGGGCTTTAGACACATTCCGATTAATCACGAAAGTGTTCTTATCCCACTTGATATCTGGCTGGAACTAGGAAACCACTGAATGCCCAAAATTATGTCAGCACAAAACTCTATGCCCTGAATGACTAACTTAGCACTCTGAGCTTCAAACTTGATGCTCGTTGTCATGTCTGTTCTAAATCCCTCAACTTTCTTGTCCACCGAAGTCAAGAAGAAACGGGCTCGTTGAGCAGCCTGTTCCTTGACCACATCCTTTGTGTTGCTGCTGTCAAACAAGACAACGACTCTCTGGCCACCTATGTAGCCAAAGGTCTTGAGCAATTTGTTACGCTCATACTCTTGGTCATGGGCGCCCTTCTGCTTATCTTCATGCTTATCTTCATGCTTGCGGCTAACTATTGCACCAACCGAAGCACTGGGATTCGAAGAACTAGGGGCAGCCAGCCGTTGGGATCTGTGTGGGAGCTGGGCTCACCATTGAACCCATGGAGCCTGGGGTGGTTGTTTGTGGAGTCGTAGTCTTCTTAGGGCACTTCCTAGAAGTGTGTCCTTTTGTATGACAAAAGAAGCACGTACCCTCCTTGTACTGAGCTGTCTCCTCAGCACTCAATTTACCACAGGTCTTGCCTTGGGAGTGGTAGGCTAGAGAAGTCTTGGGCTTTCTGCTATTATGCTTCATCTCGGCACTTTGTGCAAGCGAGAGTGCGTCTTCGAAGGTGGCTGGCCTAAACATACGCGCCTCCCATTGGATTTGCGTGTCCAAGCCGTAAAGGAACTGCCCTTTCTTGTCCTTGTGAGATAAGCCCAACTGCAAACATAAGTTTGAAATCTTATTGGCAAACCGAAGGACCGGTTGCGCGTTTTGACGCGCTCCCCAAATTTCGTCTTCGAGTTGCTCAAGGTAATGGGGCAGTAGAAACCGCCGCTTAAGGTCGAGGACAAACTCGTCCCAAACATAAGCCGCCATACCTAAACTGGTGTGGGCATGAGCCCACTGGATCCCCGTTCACACCTTGGTTCCACCTAAACACTGGTCGAGACAGGTGAGGGACCAAATGGTGACAGACACCAGCGGCTTCCTCGAGTTATTTTCCCACGAAAATGAACTTCAGTAAGTATAATGGTAAACTTGACCCCACAACTCTATATTCTTGGTTGAATTAGTTTGAAGCATATTTTGCCGCAATTTGAAAAAGTGATTCTGACAAGGTGATTTTGGCTAGTTGGTACTTGGAAGGTGAGGCCATTCCTTCGTGGACCCTTTCCACAAAAGAAAGCGCGAGCATTAACAACGCGTTTCAAATGGGTTTCGTAAAATTAGCCCAAAGTTTCGTACCTACAGGTTTTTGCATGTACAAAATTTCAAATATATATTGTATAAAATATGTAAAAATAACACTAAATGCATAGAATACATGGAAACACCAATTTGAAGCCTACAGTCTTTGAATCACAAATAAAAAGAACCATATAATCATCCATCATCAATGTCAAATGATCATGATTCAAAGACCATGGTCCACTATCCACGATCCATGATCCAATCATCCATCATTCCATGGCACAAAAAAAAACCATACATGACACTACATCGATCAAAACTTATAAGTTTGAAGTGTTCATGTCACATGAATCATGATGAATCAACAGTCATGGTCCAATGCCCATAAACAATACAAAATAAATCAGCCTTGATGAGGGAAAGTGGCACACGGAAACCAGAAAAACTTTATCAAAAGAGTCGCATAGATTTCAACATTAGATTTGGGGCCAAAAAAAAAAGTCAAAAAATTGCTTGAAAAAAAAACATGTTTCCTACAAGGAAACGTTTCCATGTTTCCTTCCCTGTAGGAAACATGTTTCCTAACTACTATGACTGCTGTGCGACTCTATATGATGCACATAAGAAACATTCTCCTCTACATTATTTATCAATCCTCGTAATCTTCTTGACCTGAAAATATAAGCACCGAGCAAGGTGTTGATTCCTCAGCTGCAGCCGCAAAGATTCCAGCTTTTGTGCACTTGGAGATTATGGACACCGGAGCTTCATCTTCTTCGAGCAAGGAGGCGGTTGGTCTCACCGTTGGGGATACTCGGGAGTGGATTCTAGACAGTGGTGCTTCCAGGCATATGAACCATCCCAAGAGTTTTTTAGGATCTTCGAAGGCGAACATCACATCTTTGGACACCGGAGCTTCATCTTCTTCGAGCAAGGAGGCGGTTAGGATCTTCGAAGGCGAACATCACATCTTTGTTGGTGATAAATCCACTATCCCGATTGACAGACAGCTGGGCGACCAGCTCTCATGAGGAGTATATGAGGGTTGCTCCCCTTTCCCCTCATTTCATCTCATTTCTCTGCATCCTCTTGAGGTCATTAGCAGCCGCTTTTGCTTCTTATCATTGTACAACACCTATGGGCTTCTCTCGTGCTCAGTTTTCAGCAATAAACATCAGTTTCCAGCATTTACAGGTCTTGTACCTAGGCCTACACTTGTGTTTTCTATTTGCTTCACTTGCTTTCAGTACCTTGCAGACTTGCACCGGTTGTCTAGCTGCCCACTATTGCCAAGCAGCTGCTCCCTGTCCACTAGAGCCTGCGTAGTAGACACACAAGTGCGCTTCATGTTCTTCTCGACGATCAAGTCAAGTCACTTCAGCTTTAAGGTTCTCTCGAGGGTCTATAAGTTTGCATCTGTTTGAATCTTTAAATTTTATGAAGCTTTCAGCTTGCAGGTACTATACTACAGTGTCACAAATTTTGGGGCTTTTCTGAAATTCATGCAATTCAATACAAATTTTTGGCAAGATTCTATACAACTTTTGGGGGTTTTTCTGAAATTCATGCAATTCAGCACAAATTGGGGCCAAAATTGTACGCAAAATCTGGGGCTTTTCTATTTGGAGCATGTATCACGGTTACAGAGTAGAGATTTGAAACGTATGTACATACATCGAGTGTTTTTTTGGACACTATAGAGAATCTAGTGCAAGAATTGTAGGCATATGCTCACTTATAGTAGTGCTACATGTGAACAGGGCTTAACCAAGGGCCCATGTGGTTTTTCCCCTTGGATCTCAAGTGTGAAAGGACACTCTCATCCATACCCGCCCTTGCTCAGACCCCCAAGGCAGCAACTAGGGGGAAATAGCCACAATGAACCTACAGGAGCTGGAGGCATACATCAAGTCAGTGGAGGACAACACCAAGAAGTTATTGGGCGACCAAAAGAAGGTGCTGGACAGGGTTTTGAACCAACATGAAAAACAGTTGGAAGGCCTCTGCAAGGAGATACAGGGAAAGAACAACAAGATTGAAGAACTGGCAGCCCAGGTGAACCACTAGGAAGAGGTGATTTAGATGTTGAAAGAGACTGAGCTGCAACAAACAAGAATGCCAAAGGCTGCCCCAATAATAGGGGAACTCCAAGCAGTAATGGAAGCCCTAAAGGCTACGGTCAAGGACCATATAGTGGAGGAAGGGGAACCGAATATTCAGGAGGGTTTAAGGATTGACTTGGAGCAGTAGAAAGCTGCAAGTGATAAGTTGCGGGAAGAACTGCAGACCACTAAGAAAGATTGGGTGGAGGTGGTGAAGAAGCACAAACCCCCACAGAGCATCATACATGAGACTCTTGAGGAGGAGAAACGAGTACGGGGGCTACAGGCGGGGGCTTCCCCCAAAGAGGATGCCATGACGCTTTGCCAGATGCTAGGAGTGGACGGGATCACTCCCCCCCTTTGCAGATACATGGAGGGCAGGCAAGGATATGACACGAGAGCAGCTCCTCATTATTAGATTCCCTGATGCCACCAGTAGACAGGCCTTCTTAAACAGGCGGGCTGCCCTCAAGGGCACACAGGTGTACATGGGAGATGATCTCACTCCAGCACAGGTGGCACACCAGCGTGAGGCGATGGTGACTGTTGGGCTATCTACAGAGATGGTAGAGTCATTATCACTGAGCGCCGTCCCAAATAGGGACGCGGGGTCTATGATACCAAACACATGAGGTTGGCAGTATGGAACTGCAATGGCATGTTGTGGTGGAATCCAGGAGCCTTGAGCGAGATTCTCATAGGTAGGGATGTCATTTTTTATACAGAGACTCATCAGAACCCTAAGAGGGGCTTACCATACATAGCCGGGTATGAGTGGGAGTTAGCTTTTCGAGGTGAGACCCGCACATTAGGAGGAGTACGTGGCTCTGGGGGGGTAGCTGTCATTTTTAGATCCCGTCTTCGACAGATTCTTAGCATCGTTCGGAAGGACGAGGATGCACGGTATCTTTGGGTGCAGCTACAGCTTAGCAGTGACAGAGTCATCCACATTGCTTTGTGTTATTTTGCACCACGCCACTCCCCTTACGCTGCACACCATGGCCAGTCACCGTACTTACCATTATATGGGGATATCATGGAGTTCTCACAGCTGGGGGAAGTCCTCCTGCTCGGGGATTTCAACGCCAGGACAGGAAGTTAGTAGGACCCGCAGCCCGCCCACAGCTTTCTTCCAAAAACAGGGGTGTAGCCAGATGCGCAGGACCCCTGTAGCTGTATTTCCAGGCCTGAAATCAGCGCTGCCCGCCAGCCTCCTCAAGGATGAAAAGCGCCTCAGACTATTTCTGCAGTCGACCAAGAGAGAGAGAGAGAAAACTCCACACATGTAGCTCTTGCCCGACTGCCCTCCTTTCCCCAAAAGCAAGAGAGAGAGAGAGAGAGAGAGGCGTGTACTCCAAAAGTAGAGTAGCGCCCCCCCCCATAAATAGCATAGGGGCCACGTAAAGTTTTAAAACCTTCCTAGGGGCCACCCAAGGTTATAAAACCTTTCGAACTTTAATTCCTTGGTCCCCCTTCACACTTGGGGTTGTCCACACATGGGTCAATAAACCTTAGCCCCAAATATGAAACTTTAAATATTTATCTTGCTCACCGACCACCATGCTCACACTTATGTTGCACCAATTTCACAAGGTCATGACATTCCCCCCCTCTTGAAAAATGGCAAGCGTCCTTGATTGCAATCTGGTGATACAACAAGATATCCAAAGCGGAACCACACTGATAACAAAGGCTGCCCAATACAGTAAGATATCAGCCATGTGATCCAACTAAAAGTGAAATGTAGAATATGGCAATATCAGCGTCCCAATCTCGCTAAGCCATGCATATGTAACAACATTCACTGCAAACCAATGGTGTAGTAATAGTCCAAGTTGTATACCACTGTGGTCTATGATCGTGAACTCCTAGCAGTTATACAGGCCTTGAAACATTGAAAACATTTTCTGTATGGCTGTGACTTTGAGGCTCGCACTGACCATCAGGCATTACGCTGGATTCAGACAATGCCAAGTGCACAGCGGAGTGATCAAAAACACCGCTAGAGTCAGATATTCTAGCAATTCGGTGGTATGATTGAGTACCTTCCAGGAAAGGGCAATCCAGTGGCCGATGCTTTGAGCAGGAAGGGACAAGTGACTACGATTCAAACCACTAGACTCGATCTTGTTGGTACAGGACTAGATGACATGAAGCACACGTACGCGGATTCTGAGGAATTCGGTACGCAGTGGGAACAGGCATTGGATGCCACAGGACCATGCCACTTTTCAGCTATGTCCCGTGGAAAGGTAGCTCGATGGCAGTGGAGCATGTCCTGGATCTGGAGCTGATGAGGTGATCGTGGCCAACAGGGGGGTCAAGGGCGTCGGGCACGCTGGAGTGCAGAGGCTCAGCCGAGGTAACTCCTCTCGGGCAAGGTAGGTCCAGAGCAGCTCGTGGAGGGTCCACAAGATCCACTATGTCAGTGTTCTCCACCTCCTGGGTCCGGAAGAAACTGGTGATGGTTGGCTGCCGAGGGAGGGGGAGGGGTGGCTAGGGCCTGTGTCTCAAGAAGGTGTCCCTGTGTCTGTGGAGCTCAAGCAGGAAGAGGCCCAGGCAACGCTGGTCCTGGAAGTCAATGATCTTGGAGAGTGGACCAAACCCCTCACGAAATAGACAATGAAACCTCCCACGGATCTCATAGTATACTCGGCAGTGGCATATGTAATGCTCCTCCGTCTCAACCTCTGTGTGGCATAGTCGGCTCTCTCTGGGTGTCCGTACAAGCTTCCCGGCTTAAAGAGAGAGAGAGAGAGAGAGAGAGAGATTAAGCGTCTACTAAAGACCCAATGGGCCTATGAGACCAAAGTGATACAATAATGTCCATGGCATATCTCATCATTGAATGGAAAATAAAACAGAAAGAAAACATAAACATAGCTATGTCACTGGGGTGATACAAAACTGTCCATGGAAACTCATCATGGAATACTAAGAACATAGAAACATGAGAGCAACATCAGCTCCGAGTAGATGGTATACCACTCCAAAATATCAAGCATGGGGCTAATGAGTATGGCCGAGAGTATACCACTCTCCCTCAACTATGTCACGTGGAAAGGTAGCTCGATGGCGGTGGAGCATGTCCTAGATCTGGAGTTGGTGAGGTGCAGAGGCTCGGTCCGAGGTAACTCCTCTCAGGCGAGGTAGGTCCAGGGCAACTCGTGGAGGGTCCACAAGATCCACTATGTCGGTGAGACCACTTGACCATACTCGTCAACCCCATGCTTGACATTTTGGAGAGTGGTATACCATCTACTCAGAGCTGATGTTGCTCCCATGTTTTTATGTTTTTAGTATTCCATGGATAGTTTTGTATCACCCTGGTGAGATAGCTATATTTATGTTTTCATTCTGTTTTATTTTCCATTCCATGATGAGATATGCCATGGACATTATTGTACCACTTTGGTCTCATAGGCCCATTGGGTCTTTAGTTGTCATGTGCATAAAATGCCATGGACATTCTGAGATGCTAGTCCAGAAGAGGCAGCCAGAAAAAGAGTCGGCCTGTTGACGGGGCTCTTTCCACAAGAGGTGCACGTTGGCGGAGCTCAGTCCCACCTGTGCCTTACGTGGTATCTGCCAGAATTTTCAAGTTTTCTTCCGTCGTTCCGTCCGACGTTTTCACCGTTCGTCGCCAGTGACTACAGCTACCGTCTCGGGTCCGTCCGTTGCCAGTTACTCTTCACTGTATGCAACTCGCGTCGTCTGCCCGCTTGCACGCCGTCTTCAGTTGCGATTGATGTCACCTCGCTTGCAGCTCGCCGCTCGTTGGCGTATCCAGTCATACTGCCGTCGCCGTCGCCGTCGCCGTCTCCGTCTGGTGAAAGCACAGAAGTTGCCTCACAACTTTTGGATGGAAGCTATAATGTGTGCAACTCATGTGTTGAACAGGTGTCCAATGAAAGCTTTGAAGACCATAACACCATTTGAGGCTTGGTATAGCCAAAAGCCAAAAGTGGATCATATGCGTACATTTGGGTGTATGGCATATGCACATGTGCCAGAATAACTCCAAACAAAGCTAGATGATAAAACAATAAAATGCATTTTTGTGGGCTACAACAATGAGAAAAGGATACCGTTTTTATAATCCAGCAACATGCTCGATTTTTGTGAGTAGAGATGTGGTATTTGCTGACAATTCAGTACGGCCCATGTACAACTTGTATAAAAGTCATGAAACAGGCATACAGGACATGTTTGATGGGCTATTACCCATTGCAATTAGGGGGGATTCAGATCAGCCAGCCCCTACACAAGAATATCCTAATGTAGAACATGTGGAACAGCGCCAATGAGAGCACACCGCCAATGCTGCTGACGGGGTTTGGATGAGAAAGAACTCAATAAGCTGATTGTGAAACACCTCCAATCGGGAGTAGGTCAACCAAACCAAACAACCGACGAGAACCCGATACTGTCCCTAATCAATCCTTGGAGAAGCATCAAGAAGAGAAAGCTTCTCACTAGTATCCATAGGAGAAGATACTGGTTTGTATCTAGTCACCTGAAATCTGTCAAGTTTCTCCCGTGTGTACTTTTGCTGAGAGAAGAAAATGCCCTTCGGGGTCTGCCAAATCTCAAAGCCAAGAAAGTAACGCAGAAGGCCAAGATTCGTCATCTCAAACTCTCTCCAAAGCATCCATGACTGAACGGATTCTTACAAAATAAGAACCTGTAAAGATGAGGTTATCAACATAGACCACAATGATAAGAAGTATAAAGGTTCGAATCTGCATGAGAACGGCGCAGGCCGAGCTTCTGAAAGCTTATGGCAGTAGTGACATTTGCCCTTCCTTTTAGGCTTGTTTGCATCCCCTTTGTCAGACTTTTCACCACCAAAAGAGGGCTGTCCATGACCAGCCTTACTAGACTGTTGTCCCCCATGCTTAAAGCTCTTTGCTTTACCCTTATCCTTGGTTGTAAATGCCTTGTCTCCACCACGGTTGCTAGATAGGTTTGCTCTTCCTGCAATAGTAAACAACAACTCTTCAAAAGTGACAGGATCACCACCGCCTCTCATAGAGAGGTTGAGAGAGGTGTAAAAGCCCAAGTGGGAAGGTGGTAAAGAATGAAGAGTGTTGGTGACCAGGTGTCTGTCTGGGATAACCTCATCAATGTTGAGCAATTGTTCCTGTAAATCTTTGACTTTGGTGAGATGATCTGACATGGAGTCACCGTCATCCATAGAAAGAAGATCCAATTGCCTCTTCAAGTAGGCAACTCTTGCCTCATTGCGTACCTGATACATTGCTTCCAATGTGTCCCATGCAAGCTTCGATGTCTTGCAAGACCGAATGTGTGGAATAATAGACCTTTTCACTGAAAGGGCTATCAAGGACATAGCCTATGCATCCCTAGAGTCCCATCTCTTCTGCTCTTGTGTGGGACCAAGTTCTACTTCAAGAGCTCTTTGAGCACCTCCCCTTTGAGGTGTTGCTGGCTGTATGGTAAGTGGGCGTGTGTCGTCACCACACACGATGCCCCAAAGCCCTTTGGCTACGGATCATGAAACTCCAGAGGGAGTAGTTTGATCTGTCCAACTTGTCCTCTTGGGTGAGCACACCAAATACATATGTAGCATTTTGAGCCATGTAGACAAAATACACCTGCAAGCAAACCAAGCACCAATGTGCATTGCTAGGGAACCAAATGTCGTGTGCAAATTTTTGCTTGCAACTTCAAGCAAGTATAAACCTGCACCAAATTGTCCAATTACACTCAATGTGTATATATATGTGACAAATCACCATTGTAATCCCCGATTACATGTTGTAATCCCCTATTACATGCTCCAAACTGAAAAGCCCCAAATTTTATGCATTGCAATTGCTTCAATGTGCAGTCAATTGCCCAATTTTCACAAAAGCCCTAAATTTTTGCAATTGAAAGAGGCTCAATTGATTGATTTTAGCCTCAATTTGAAAACCCCCCAAATTCCAAGTAAAGCAAGATGTTTAATTTTTCCAATTTTGCATCAAATTGAGGAATCCCTGAAGTTCCATAAGGCATCTAAAAGAAATCCCCAAATGCTTGCACCCGCAAGTGTTTGAATTTAATGTGTAAAATCATAAGATTTTTAGTTTTATTTGTTTTTACTTGCAAGTGACCCGGAGTGCTGCACGTGACCTTGAGGTGGAGCTATATTGTTGCTGGGAGCAAAGGAGGAAGAAGGCCGACTAGGTATGGAAGTCGTGTCAAATGGCTTGTTGGTTGGGCTGCTCCAGGCTGGTACAGTCGTTGGAGCAGGGCATAGGCGTCGTGATAATCCTGGTTGCTGCAGGAGCCACAGGAGGCAGCGACGGTCACACTTGTTGGCGATGGCGGTGTCGGAAATTCCGGACACGGAATCACCTGCCTCTATAGCTGTCCACTCCAACAGCCTTGGAAACACCAACACGAACGGGGGCACCACCAGCCACCGGCTGGAACACTTCTCTCACGGTTCACCACACCACCCACACCAGAAAGACAGCACAAAACAGGGGCACCATAGACAAGGTAAACACCCAGCAACTAAATTCCAAATCAACACTTCATACAAGCTTCTCCCGACACAGAAGCCTTACTCACACAACCTTACAAACACTCAGGCCTGGATTTACTGCCAAGGGAATTCGACCACGGCCTCACCGCCTCTGGAATTACAACCTTGCGTCTGACGACCAAGCCTCTTCAACCACACGACCCATCAACACTCCTTTGCACTACACTCTCTCTCCTGACGGCAACCATACACAAAACGACCAGCCACCAGTAGCGTCCGTGGCTGTGCCAACCACACCAGAAAGAACCCAGCCACTCTCTCTCTTCAGAGGGCGCCCCACCAGCAACCCTCAACTCTCTCTGCAGCCCATCACTTGTGTGTGTGTCGCCAGCACACTCTGAAACAGCTACCTCTCTTGCCTTCGCTTGCGTCAGTCACCATCAACACCTCTCTCTCTTCAGATGGTCCTTCACGTTGGCACCATCTGCCACCAACACACAACACCCAAAGCACTTTCTCTGGTCAGCATCCAGCCACCCTGTCGCCTCTTCTCTGCTACAGTCGTCGCCAGCCCTCTCTTTGGCGGCTCCCCAGCTCTCTCCCTCCTTAGACCATGCACACCTAACAGAAGAAGCCCCTCTGTCTGTCGCCAGCCAACTCACCAAAACCCTTCATCAGCACCCTTCTAGGCGGCTCCCCCACCTATCAGTGGCGGCTCACAGTCGTCGCCAGCCCTCCGTGCCAAGACCCTCCACGTCAAGCTTGTCTCGCATCCAGCCGACGGTCCCTCACCAGTCCGTCGCCCACCACCTGTGCTTGCTAGCCCTTGCGCATGCAGCTTCTCCGAGCAGCTGCTCCAACGCCAAGCCCAGCTCCACGCTTCAGCTGTCCCCGGTCAGCTCTATGCCAGCCTTTGTTCCCTTGCACCTGCGTGCTGCTAGCCATGCTAGCTCACCGGAAACCGGGACCCTTAACCCCGAACTTCTGGTCGCTGCGGCGGTCTCTCTCCAGTCGACGTCGCCCACCAGTCGTACCAGCCCCCACCAGCTCTACCAGTGTCTCCCAGTTGGCGCCAGCACCACAGCCAGCCTTGTTTACCCAGGGCTCCCTCTCTTCTTCTCTACCAGCTCCAAAGGCGGCCTCTTTTGTTGACGTCTCCTGGCTACAGCTCCTCGCCAGCTATCCACAGCTTCCAGAAGAACCCGCCAGGTGCCCAATTCAGCATATTCCCTCCATCCAATGCTTTTGCGCCATCTCCTTCCTGCCATGCATACACGTAGCCACCCAAACTTGACATTTCACACCATATACAAGGCAACATTGGCCCCCTCAATAATTAATTGCCCATGCTTCCATGTACACCTTCGAATACAGCTTACGAGTGCCCAGTTTCTTTTGGGACGCGTACACAAACAAAGCGGCCGAACAGCTGATACCACCTCCAGCGGACCACGCTCCAGACAAGCCTGTACAAGCCTACTACCAAGCCATCCACCCTGTACATCTGCCAAGGCATTCCAGGGCAAAGCTTTATACATGCCATGCATCCCATATGTACACAAGCCCAAAACACCTTACAGAATTTCGCCTGACAGCGGGCATAGCTGCCACGAGTGCAGGTGAGGGCGAGGGCGAGGGCGAGGACGTGTGATGGAGACGGGAGACGACAGCGAAGGAAACCGGGAGTCGGCGTCAACGGGCCACAGACAGAACACGAGCATCGACGTCGACGGACAACGAGCAACTGTCGGAAGAAGAGTTTAGAAAAATGCGAAATCCGTCCGATGCCACGTAAGGCATAAGTGTGGCGGATATCCACCCGCTGTGGAACGAGCACTGCTCGCTGGTGGCTGGGCGGCGAAGGGCTGCAGGGGAGGTGGAGCAGTGGATGGAACCGTTCCAAGCGACGGACAGAACTGTGGTAGGCAACGGATGGACGGGAGTATGGCAGGCGACGGATGGAGCTGACCGATGAAATTGTAGGAATTTTCGAGAGCAAGAACTAGCTCTGATACCACTTGTTGGGGGACTCACACACCCACACACAGCTAGGGATCCTGTAGATTAGGGTTAGATGCAAGAAGAAGAAGCTCACACAAAAGAGAGAAAGAAAGAAAGAAAGCTGTATTAACGTCTACTAGAGGCCGAACTCGACAAATGAGACAAATCAATGTACAACTGTAAATGTCTTCTGGATGTCTAGGAAAAAAAGAACAAAATGAACATGAAATAAAGTATGAAAGTACTGAGCTAGTGGGGGGGTGTGATGGATGGAGCACTACTGCTAGAGACTCAGTATGCAACCTATATGCGTAGGGTATACAAGAATGCAATGCAGATCTGTCTAGCTCCAACCAGTACCATAATGGGGGTGCGAGGCAAAAATACCTCGGAGCATGATCTCCGGGTGTGAGTGTAAGTGAGCTAGCTGCTCTTGGATATGGTAATGATGTCGAGCCCGTATCTTTGTGATCTCCCTCTGATGTAGTCTGGGAGTCTGGTAGCCTGGTGCTTTCGGTCTTTGTCTGGCTCGGAGGTCCGCAGTGTGCTGAACTGTAACCCCCTCTTGTGTCAGGGTAGGCACTGGGATAGATCTCTGGAAGAAATCAGTGAGCTCGAGATGTCGCCCACCTCTCCCTGTGGTATGAGTCCGTATCAGTGTCTCTCTGTGGCGTTGTGTCTCTAACAAGAACTGGCCAAATCTGCACTGGTCTGCGGACTCCATGATGTGGCGGAGTGAGGGATGTCCACTGAAGATGGTGGTATATCTCTCTCTAATGACACTATATGCTCTGCATCTGCATACATAATGTTCCTCACTCAACCTCTTCCTGGCATAGTCTGCATATCCTCTCTGCTCTGGGGATCCGTGCTGCCCCACCTGCCTCAATCTCAAGCTGGTGTGATGACACTCTGAGCTGTCCAATCGCCACTCGGGCACTGTGAGGCATGTACACATCCATGTATCCAGGTCTTTGTATGAATCCATCTGCTGAGATACGTATAAACTGATCTCTGTAGTACAACATCTTTGGCGGTAGAGGCTGGCTGGGTGTAATCCAAGTCTCTTGAGTGTATCGCTGCCATAAATCCTGCTGAAGGACTCTGTTCCTCTCACTGTGAGAGAGCTAGATGTGTGGTGCATGTATATCATACTGGAAAGGTGGCAGGTGATCTATGTCGAGACCATGCTGAGTGAGCCACTATATCATCTGTGAATACCATGATCTCCTATCTCCACTCTCTGCGAGCTGCCTGGACGCCTCAAAAGCTCTATGTGAGGGTCGATCTGATGGCATAGCTCTGGTCCTTTGTATGAAGCAGATCGTCTGGAAGAGGGCCTCTACTAGCATAGGAGGTGCAGCAAACTCCGTCCGGACAATGTCATGTGGGACGGAGGGTTTGCTGCGGATCATCCATGAGAGCATGAGAATCTGAGGCCTCTCTATCTGAGACCATGTGGAGGTGGCGAGCCCAGGTGCCCATACTACTGCAACATACATCAAAGCAGGGGTGACTAGTGTGTCAAACAACCACCCCTTTGTGCCGGGCTCTTGGAAGTGTGCCTGGTGACACTATCTCTCTAGCATGGCCAGAGCTGCATACCCTCGTGTGAGTCTACCCTGGTTGCCTGTGCCATGGTAAATCTTCCTGGTGGAGTTGTGAATGTAATCCCCAGGTACACATATGAGTCTACCACCTCTACCTATCCTCCTGCTAGTGTGAAGATGGCCTATCGTCGAACCGGCCTTGAGGTGTGGAAAATCATGACCTTGGTTTTCCCAAGGTTCACTGTAAGCCCCCTCTGTGTGCAGAAGTCATCGAGTGCATGGAGATGGTATTGTAGTCCCATCCGTGACTCAGAGACCAGAATAATATCATCGATGTATAGCCCAAATATTGTAGGAGAGAGTGGGCATCCTTGCTTCACACCTATGGTGCTAACATTAAATAGCCCCCCGGGGCATCGTATGCGCCCGAGGACCTGCTCATATAAAGCATAGATGCCCCAAATCATCTGTGATGGGATCCCCAATGCTGTAGGCACTGGAAGAGTCTCTCTTGTGGCATCGTGTCAAATGCTTTGCGGAAATCCACAAAGCAGTATTATAATCTCTTCTCCTGCGCCCTAGCCTGGTCAATCAGACATCTCAGAGTGAATATATGGTCAATAGTGGAGAAAGCTCATCGGAATCCAGCATGCCCTGGTGCTCGCAGTCCCTCCCTCTCTGCATATTAGCTCAACTCTGCCTCGAGCACTGCGCCATAAAGTTTGGCCAATGTATGACCAATCATGATAGTCCTGTAGTTGCTGGGGTCTAGCATGTCTCCCGCTTTGTGGAGAGGCACGATGGTGTGCATAGTCCACTCAGCTGGTAGGCCCTCCACTAGTGCCCTATTAAAGAGGTGAGCAACAAGGGTCCTAGTGTGTCCGCTGCATAAATAAGATGCTCACTCTGTATACCTGTGTGGTCAGCCGATTTCCCATGCTGCAACCAGCGGATAGCTCTCTCTACCATCGAGGCGATAAAGAAAGTAAAGGTGGTAGGGCGGGACTCCTGTGGCTGTGGTATGGGCGGCTGCTATAAGGGATATGGTAGAGGCTCTTTGCATATGTGTGCCATGTGTGTGGATCCTCAATCGGGGTACGAGGGCGAGGCTCTCTCATTGTGCGCCATGCAGTGGCTGCATCTGTGCTCATGAGTAGGTGGTATATATCCCAGTATTGTTAGCCTCATATGCACGCCTCTTACGCTGTGTGAGGGTCCTCATTTGTCGGCTCGCATGTCTCTGTGTAATGGTCCTCAATGCTCTTTGGGCACGGAGGTGTCTATATAGCTCTCTGCACTCATCATCATACCACCGATTTTGGGGCATGCTCCCGGATCTATCTGTGTGTGCAATGTGTGTATGATGGGGGAAGCTGCGGGTGGCCGCCGTATGTAGTAGAGATGACAGCTGGGTGGTGAGTGTGTCTAGAGGTGACAGGGGATCCATCTGGAATAGCCCGTCATATACATGATGCTCATATATGTTTGCCAAGTCATGGGTGAAGTAGAAAGTTGTATGCGACGCTTGTGTGGGCTGTGTGGGCGCTGGTGTGGAGCTCGCCAATGACAGTAAGAGGTACGTGTGATCTGCACCAATAGGACATGGGGGGATGGTGAAAGATGTCACTGCCTGTGTGGTCTCCATGGACCCCATGATGTAGTCCACTGTGCTACCCCCCCCGATCGTGGAAAGCATGTCAGTGCTACTGAATCCTGCCACTGTCTCATCCCGTTATAAATAACGAGAGGGTGTCGCGCTCCCAGCTCAAGTAAGTGATGACCATATTTGGTGTTATCCGGCCCCATGTCCTGTGACACCCTGCAAGCTCCCGTGTCCTCCACCTCTAGTGTGTGCATCACCTCGGGGTGCTCGAAATCATAAATGTCGCACGGTTGGCTCTGTGTCTCCGTGCATTGAAGTACCCCATAAGGAGGACTTCCCGTAGGTTGGAGTAGTGTATGATCTCATCTGAAAGGGCTGCATATGGTGACTCTCCCAATGGCCTTGTGTCTTCCTCCTCCCCTCTACTCTCATCCTCTGTTGTCATGGCATATCTCGATCCTCTAGGGGAGAAGTAGCATAGAGTAATGTATAACACCCTGTCTGCTAAGAGCTGCAGTCTAATCCACATGTATCTAGCCTCCTGGTCACGTGCTACCACCTATAGGCGCTCCTGTAGGTCTCGCTTGAAGAGTACCGCTGTACCTCCAGATCCTCTCGATGTGCTCTACTGTGTGGTCCCCTCGTATGTAAACTCCCACTGATAGCCCTCTACTTTGGGTAGCCCCCTCTCTGGGCTTTAGTGCATCAGTGTAAGTGGTATGATGTCCCGTCCCTCCATGACCTCCTTCATTCTCCCAGGATGTGTCCAAAGTGCTCCATTGCAGTTCCAAACTGCTATGTGTATCTGTGAATCTGGATCCTCCATAGCGGAGAGAGAGAGAGAGAGAAATGAAATGATATATTAACGTCTTCAAAAGGCCAAAATGACCTATGAGACCAAAAAGGTTACAACAATTGGTGGATCTGATACAATGTCTGTGTAAGGAAAGCTAAAAACAATTAAACAACTAACTGAAACTGAAACAACTATGAGGAAAAGTACGGTACCAGGAGCTCCTAATGGATAACATGTGGGAGGAAAACTCCAGCAACAAAGGTAAGCATCATACACATCACTATCCAAAGATGTCTCTCATCAGTCGATGGCGGATATCCTCAATGTCCTCCATGGTGAGTACTCTGACTGGACGTCTCCCATGCCGTGCTAGTATGGTCCTGATCCTCTGTTGTAGTCTCTGCCGGTGTCGAGATGGACCTCTCATCTTGGGGCGCCTGGACCGCCCCAGCTCCATAGCCCGATCAATCAGTGTACCTTTGGTGCGGCTGTACTCTGGGGCTAGCTGCAATGCCTGCTGACCTGACTGCTCAATCTCTGGTCGAAAGAAGTCTGTAATCTGCCTCTATAGGTGTCTCTCCCTCTCTGATCCCCTCCCTCTCAGGAGACCCTCTCTATGTCTACGCAGCTCTAGCAAGTACAATCCGAGGCATCTCTGATCCTGGTATCTCATGACTCTAGAAAGTGGTCCAAAGCCCTCTCTGAACAGGCAGTGAAAACGGCCTCGTATCTCATAATATACCGGACAGTGACATATGTAATGTAACTCTGTCTCTGGCTCCATCTGGCACAGCTGACAAATCCTGGCCTCAGCTGGTACTCCTTTGAATCTGCCAGTCTCAATCTCTAGCTGGTGTGAGGATGTGCGCATCTGACCAATAGCACACCGTACCCCGTGAGAAAGATGAGTATCCATGTAGCTGGGTCTAATCACAAACCCATCCTCCGTGAGCTGGAGAAGATGATCTCTATAGAAAGCCATCTTCGTACCAAGCTCGTGTGTCGGCTGTATCCATGTCCTCCTAGTGTCCAGCTGAGTCAAGTCTTGCCTGATAAGTCTGGTAATCTCTGCCCGTGTGAGAGAGAGGGAGGGTGCATCCAGGGAGTACTGAAATGGAGGTAGCCTGTCCATACTAAAGCCATGCAGTTGGAACCAAGCTGTCATCTGTGCATACCAACATGATCCGTCTCCCTGTGATGCCAACTGTCGTGAAGACTCCAGGGCTAAGCGAGCATATCTGTCTCTAGGGAGAGCCCAAGTGCTATGTATAAAGGAGACTGATCGAGTGAGTGCCTCTACTACCAATGGGGGGGCAGCCATCTCTGCACGGATAATATCATGTGGTACGGAGGCCTTGGCCCTAATCATCCGGGAAATCATAGAAACCAAGGACCTCTCCATACGTCTCCATCCATCAGTGCTACTGTCATGTGCACAGTGGGTATCTACCGTGTGCCATACGCATGCAAGACTAGTTTCGAGGCTTGGGGAAGCTTGGAACTAGGCAGGCTGATTGACGAGCTGAGTTAGGTATATACTAACGGGCGGGCACCCAAGTATGGACGGGCGGGCGGCCAAGTGTGGACGGGCGGGCGAACAAGTGTGGACGCCCGATGACCGGCCAAGAGCCTATAAAAGGGTGGCCAAGGTTAGTTATTGTATATAGAGAGTCTCGCGAGTTTGTGAGAGCTCTATGGTCTTGGAGCCTGGATCTAGTGCAGACGTGCACCTGCTTTATGCAGCCGAGGCCGGCAGCAATCTCGAGGCCCGCGAGGGCAGCTTCGTGGCGGTATGGGACGTCGCGAGGAGGAGATTGGTCGGTACGTCATCCTAGTTAGCTCAGCTCGTGGCTCGGTGGGGACAGCCAAGACTGTGGGCTTGCCCACGGCTGTCATGGTTGGGAGGTGAGTCAGGCCTGCACCCCCTTGCTTGTTTGTTCGTTTGTTTGCAGGATTCGAGTTTCGAACCAAGATCGATCACGAGGGGATCCTTGGGGATTGACAGTGGTATCAGAGCATACCTCGTGAACGAGCAAGTCGGTAGGTAGAGAAGAAGAGGTCGAAGTACGGTATGTGTTAAAAAAGCTTGCTGTTTTTTCTGTGCATACTGCAGTTTTCAGTTTGGTATGTGCTTTTTCTTCATCAAAGAAACCCATGTTGATGATGGGAGATGGTAGTTTTAATAGGGTTGATTGCTTTTGCAAAGAAGAGGTGAATTGTTGTGCATACGCATGAACTGCAGGGAGAGAAAACAGGAAAAAAAAGAAGAAAAAAGCATGTTGATTTTCGTTGCTTTTCGTTCAACGAACGAGAGAGAAAGTGAGAGAGAGAACGTGCGCTGTCCGACTGATTATGTGCGTTGGCCGGTTGTTGTTCGCTGCTGGCGGGTGTACTTTTTGGGCCGCAAGAAACCCTGTAGGCAGGCGCCTAAGGCCATGTAGGCCTGCGTAACCAGGCGCCTAGGCTTGCGTAGCCAGGCCTACGCAGCCTAGCGCAGGCGGCCCAGGCCAGGCAGGCCAGCGCTCACGCCAGGCAGGCTAGCGTAGCCCCTCAGGCCTACGCAGGCGCCCAGCTAGGCCCTGTAGTCGGCCAGCGCAGGTAGGCTGGTGAGCAAGCGCCGGGTTCCAGCAGGCGTGCAGGCGACGGCAAGAAACGGCCAGCTCTCCACGTCAGCAGTCAGCAAGCGGCGGGCTAATCCAGGTGCCAGGAGGGATGCGAAGAAAAAAAAAAAACACGTAAGAAAGCAACGTTTTTTTTATGCTTTCGTTTTTGTTTTTTTTTTTAGGGGAGGTTAAAATTTTAAATTTTAAAAGAACCCCCCCTCTCTAAGGTTTCCAAAGGTGTCTATTTCTTTAAAGAAAACCGAATATATATATCCATATATATATATATTAATAAATACATATATATATATATATATATATTTATTCCAGAAAAAAAAAAGAGAAAAAAAAAACACAAAAGCTAAAGCAAAAGCTAAGCATAGCTTTTCGAGATTTTTTTTGGCTTTTGGGAAACCTTTATTAACCCCCTCTAGTGGGCTTCTTGCCACACATCTCTCGAGTTCTCAAGTTTTCAAGCTCTCAAGCTCTCGAGTTCGCTCGCACTTTTATTGTGCAAAGACCAAATTTTCTCTCCACGTACCCTCTTCAAGATGTCGACCCAAGAATCAGAGTTGGAGCCCCTCGTGGAACGCGAAGGCTTGCCGGCTACGGAAGGCACTGATGCCGATCTTTTTGACGAGTTTGTGTCAAAATCAGATTTCCAAGAGTTCAAAGTAGCTCTCGAAGCTTCTTCGGCGGAACGTCAGGCACAAATCGCAGCCCAGATGCAGGCTTTGCAGAACTCCATCGCTCTATTGACCACTACCCTCTCTACTTTCTCGGGAATGGATACCTTGGCTTCAGCTTTAGGCCCCAATATTACTCCGGAACCGTTCGGGGGCGAGCAAAAGCAGAGAACCAAGGAGATCGTGGACACTTGGCTACATAAGTGGCAAGTGCACTTTCAGTTTCATCCATATGATGATGGAAAGAAGATACAGTTAGCAGCAGGTTTCCTGTCCGGCAAAGCTTTGCTTTGGTGGAAGGAACTGAACCCAAAGCCAACGACTTGGGCACAATTCGAAGACATTTTCAAGAAAGAATTCCTCAAGAAAGAGGATGATTACGATGTTGTTGCCCGGTTTTCAGCTTTGACCATGACCTCGCAGCACCTCACTTATGAGGTCTATCTCCAGAAATTTCGTGACTTGCAGATGAAGGCTACAAAGATGGATCCCACTACTCTGTTGGGGTTTTTCGTAGCTGGTTTACCCGACTCGTACCGATTACAGGTTAAAAATAACAAATGTAAAACTTTGGACGAGGCCATTCATTCAGCTCATATCTATGATGATACGATGGTCTCTTCCAAGTCCAA
This sequence comes from Cibotium barometz, assembly GCF_041138505.1. Lineage (NCBI taxonomy): Eukaryota > Viridiplantae > Streptophyta > Polypodiopsida > Cyatheales > Cibotiaceae > Cibotium > Cibotium barometz. Next base: position 25,362,350 of record NC_141081.1, on the reverse strand, counting down.
ACCCGTTACCGAGCAGGGGAACAAGCATAAAAGAAAGTTCTCCGCACCTATGGCTAACACGAATGAAGGCAAGTCTTCGGACCAACCTTCGAAGAATACAAGTTCGACACCAGCGAAGAAGAAACGACTCCTTAGGGCTTTGAAGCTCAAAAAGGAAGGACGTTGTTTTATCTGCGAAGAAAAAGGACACATGCGTAACGAGTGCCCGAAGCAAAAGGGTACCAAGTCAAACGCAGGACCCAAGCCAAAGGCAGCTAACCAGTTGTCTTTGACAGGTACGTCAATTACTGTACTTTCTCGCCCTAGTACTTGTTCTGATTGTCTGTTCAATTCTAAGGTATTTGGCATACATGATCTTCTCCGAGTTTATGGAGAAGTGAATGGCCATAAAATTCACATTCTTTTAGACCCTGGTAGTTCGCATAACTTTGTTAACTACAAACTTGTGCAGAAATTGAGTCTTGACACGACACTCAGCGACCATACCTATGAGGTACGTCTACCTGCGGGCAGACAAGTTTGGGATCGCAAGGTCGAGATGCTTCCAATCCAGATTCAGGACTACAAAGATACTCTGGAATGCTATGTCATGCATCTGGAAAATGTAGACTTGTTATTAGGGATTGAGTGGTTTAAGACTCTTGATGTCCAGATAGATTGGTCTAGTCATATTTTTTCTTTTCAGCATAGGGACACCAAGTATAGTATTTTAGGTGATTGTATCCATCCCTCTCAGGGACCTCTTGTAAATACAATTGATTTTGGAAATATAATGGATTCTTCTTTGTATACCGCTTTCCATTGTGTATTGATTCCACTTTCTTCTTTTCTCATCCCTTCCATGGATGTGAATGAATTAAGTGTGTTTGAAAGCAAAGAATTACAGAAGATACTTGATTCGTTTCAAGATGTATTTCCTAAGGAACTGCCATCGGGTTTACCACCTGAACGGGCAGTAGATCATCGTATTGACTTGATCCCTGGTGCTCATCCTGTGAGTATTCCACCTTATAGGATGAGCCAAGCTGAGGAAGATGAGTTGGCTAAACAACTCGAAGATTATTTGAGGATGGGCCAGATCCGTCCAAGTAAATCACCTTGGGGTGCACCTGTGTTGCTTAGGAGAAAGAAGGACAATACTTGGAGAATGTGTATAGATTACAAAAGATTGAACAAGCTAACAATTAAGAACCGTTATCCTCTCCCTAGATCAGATGACCTAATTGACCGGTTAGCAGGAGCGAAATATTTCACGAAGATAGATTTGCGTACTGGCTATCACCAGATACGTATTCATGAAAGGCATGTCGAAAGAACCGCCTTTCGGACTAGGTATGGCCATTACGAGTTTCTCGTATTACCTTTTGGGTTAACCAATGCTCCAGCCACTTTCCAACAAATGATGAACGATCTTTTTCGTGAACATTTGGAGAAATTTGTGGTGGTGTTTCTGGATGATATTTTGATATATAGCTGTACTCTTGAGGATCATGTCAGACACCTCACGATTGTCTTATCTATTTTAAGACAGAATCGGCTATATGCTAAATTCAGTAAATGTGAGTTCTTTATGACCGACATCATTTACTTGGGACACAAGATCACTAGAGATGGATTGAGCATTGACTATGACCGAGTTCAGAAGGTTTTGGACTGGCCTATACCGCGAACAATGAAACAACTTCGTTCTTTTCTCGGTTTTGTTGTTTTTCTCAGGAAATCTGTATGGGAGTACTCTCAGCTCACACTACCGATGACCGACTTATTGAAAGGTCGTGGACGTAAGTCCAATCAGCCTATCACTTGGAATAACGATTTGGATATGGCCTTCAGACTTTTGAAAGATAAAGTCAAGGAAGCACCTATCTTAGCATTGCCTGATCCTAGTCGGCCTTATGTTCTTGAAACTGATGCCAGTGACTATGCTATCGGGGCTGCTTTATTTCAAGATGGTAGACCGGTTGCTTTTGAAAGTAAAAAGCTAGACGACACTCAATCTCGTTGGCCAACCCTTGAGAAGGAGCTTTATGCTGTGATTCATGCTCTCAAGGTTTGGAGACATTATTTATATGGCTCCAAGTTTGTGGTATTGACTGATCATCAGTCAATCAAGTATGTGTGTGATGCGGATGATTTGAGAGGCAGGAAAGCTCGTTGGGCAGAGTTAATGCAAGATTTTGATTTTGAGATCCGTTATCGGAAAGGGTCCATGAATAATATTGCAGATGCGCTTAGTCGAATTAGAGAGGTGAATACTTTGTCGTTCACCGAGATTTCTACTGACTTATTTCAGTCATTGAGAGGGCTTTGCAGGACTGATAGTTATTTTGGTCCATTTTGGCAGAGGATCCAGGACGGGAGCTCATTGATTGACCAAGACTCGGTGACTGAGCAGTCTACTATTCAGGCTGCAGGGGGTCAGTGGATGATTCGGAATGGTTTACTATTCCGTAATGACAAAATTTGTGTACCACAGATCCCGGACATTAGGTCCAAGATTCTGAAGGAGTGTCACGACGCCCCTTCTGCTGGACACCCTGGGGTACACAGGACACTATCATTAGTGAAACACACTTTTTATTGGCCGAAGATGAAAGGGTATGTAGAAGATTATGTTCTCAAGTGTCAGATTTGTCAGGCAAATAAAGCTGAACGCTTTAGACAGACTGGGTTGTTGCATCCTTTGCAAATCCCAGGTAATAAGTGGGAAAGTATTTCCATGGATTTTATTACCGGATTGCCAAGAACACATCAAGGCCACGATTCTATTTGGGTTGTGGTAGATCGCTTGACAAAGATGGCTAGATTTTTACCGACCCGGAAGACTATTACAGCTACGCAATTAGCTCGGCAGTTTATCGAGCAATTGTTTAGACTGTACGGGTTACCGCAGGACATAGTCAGTGATAGGGACTCTAAGTTTATGAGTGACTTTTGGAAACTTGTTTTCGAGAAGTTGGAAACAACTTTGAATTTGAGTTCCTCTGATCATCCTCAATCTGATGGCCAGACTGAAAGAGTGAATCAGATTTTGGAGGATATGCTTCGAGCATATGTATCCAAAAGACAAAGTTCATGGGAGGATTATCTTCCTATGTTAGAATTTGCATACAACAGTACTAAGCATACGAGTACAGGGTTTAGTCCTTTCATGCTTATGTACGGTTTTCAACCAAGATCACCTGTTACAGTAGGATTCTCAGGACTTCAGCATGATGCAGCACGTAATTTTTTGCAAGATATGCAGGAAATGTTACAAGTTGCAAAGGAATCTATTAGAAGTGCTCAAGACCGAGACAGGTTTTATTCTAATAGACATCGTTCACCTAGAGAGTTCTCTGAAGGAACGATGGTGTATTTGCGAGTTCCGAAAGATTCCGAGACTTTACGGACAGGTAGATCTCCGAAATTATCCCCTAGATACTGTGGACCATTTCGTGTTACACGACGGATTGGTTCAGTTGCATATGAATTGGATTTGCCTTCTCATGTGAAAGTTCATCCTGTATTTCATGTCAGTAGACTTAAGGAAGTACTGGGTGGAGCAGATCAGTTAGTTACTCCTCAAGAAATTATAGATGTCCAGGACATGACATTTGTTCCGCACGAACCTGAAAAGATTCTTGGCTTTCGTGAACGAAGATTGCGTCATACGCTTATCACGGAATACAAGATCAAGTGGAAGGATCGTGTTGAGGAGGACGCTACATGGGAGACACTGACTTCTCTTCAGAGAGATTACCCTGGCTTTTTAGTGAGCTCAGGAGTGAGCTCTTAGAGGAAGGGGAGTATGTCATGTGCACAGTGGGTATCTACCGTGTGCCATACGCATGCAAGACTAGTTTCGAGGCTTGGGGAAGCTTGGAACTAGGCAGGTTGATTGACGAGCTGAGTTAGGTATATACTAACGGGCGGGCACCCAAGTATGGACGGGCGGGCGGCCAAGTGTGGACGCCCGATGACCGGCCAAGAGCCTATAAAAGGGTGGCCAAGGTTAGTTATTGTATATAGAGAGTCTCGCGAGTTTGTGAGAGCTCTATGGTCTTGGAGCCTGGATCTAGTGCAGACGTGCACCTGCTTTATGCAGCCGAGGCCGGCAGCAATCTCGAGGCCCGCGAGGGCAGCTTCGTGGCGGTATGGGACGTCGCGAGGAGGAGATTGGTCGGTACGTCATCCTAGTTAGCTCAGCTCGTGGCTCGGTGGGGACAGCCAAGACTGTGGGCTTGCCCACGGCTGTCATGGTTGGGAGGTGAGTCAGGCCTGCACCCCCTTGCTTGTTTGTTTGTTTGTTTGCAGGATTCGAGTTTCGAACCAAGATCGATCACGAGGGGATCCTTGGGGATTTGACAGCTACCAGCTCGGCTGTGGTGATCCACTGAGGGTCCCCATATCTCCACTCCATACAGCATGGCTGAAGTGACCAAAGTGTCAAAGAGCCAGAGCTTTGTTCGAGGTTCCTGAAACTGAACCTGCGAACACATCCTCTCTAGTCTCCCCAATGCTGCATAAGCTCTGGTCAATCTGGTCTCCGCTGCTCTCCTCAAGGAAAATAGTGGGCCACTAAAAACCACACCAAGGTAAGTATATGCATCTGTATACTCCACTGTCTCCTGACCATATGTAAAGGTGGGCATTGACCTCTAACCCACTGTGTTGTGGTGTTAAACACCATCACCTTGGTTTTACCAAGGTTAACAGACAATCCACTGTCCTCTGCAAACATGTGCAATGCATCCAAATGACGCTGCATCCCCTCTGGAGAATCTGAGATCAGCACAATATCATCAGCATACAATAACAGCGGAATCCATGTCCTTGCTAGCTGTGCTCCTCTGTCACCCTCCCGCTCTACATAGTCCGAAACCTCATCCACATACATCCCAAATAAGGTGGGGGAAAGGGGGCAGCCCTGTTTCACCCCAATAGTGGAGTGAACCATCTCAGATACACCCTGGGTAGTACATACCTGCCCCACAACTGTCCTGTATAAAGCCATGATTCCCCAAATCAGCTCTGTGGGCACTCCCATCTCCTGTAGTCTGCGCATCAGTCTGGCTCTCGGTACCGTGTCAAAAGCTTTGCGGAAATCCACAAAGCAACAGTAAATCCTCCTGCCATATAATCCGCCCTCCTCAATAATAGCTCTGAGTGTCAAGATATGGTCAAGAGTGGAGAAACCTCTCCTGAACCCTGCCTGCCCTGATGCACGTATGCCCTCTCTCTCTGCCCATCTACTCAACTCTTGCTCAAGAATAGATGCATATAATCTAGCCAATGTGTGACCAATCATGATGGTACGATAATTCCCAAGAAGCATAGGATCCCCTGACTTGAAGATAGGCACAATCGTGGACATATTCCAAGTCTCAGGAAAACCCTCACACATGGCTCGGTTAAACATCATAGCAATAAGCTCTGCAAGCATATCTCTGGCATGAATAAAGTGCTCTGCTACCAAACCATCATGATCATATGCTCTCCCAGTCCTCATCCTGTCAATAGCTTTCCTTACCATCTCAGCAGTAAAGAAAGCACACGTCTCTGGGCATGGCTCTGATGGGTCTGGCAGGGGCGGCTATCCTGGTGCTGTGTACAGGGATGCTGCATACTCACCCCAAATCTCTGTGGAGGTAATGGCTGGTGATGGTGAATGCTCATGGAATAGTCTCCATGCCTCGCTTGAGTCCTGACTCATAAACAACTGGTACAAATCCCTCTCTAACTGAGCAAGATAAGCCCTCTTCTTCCGTCGCACTAGGTGCCGGAAGGTAATCCGTGACTGTCTGTGAGTGGTAACACCCATGAGCACCTCTCTCTGTAATCTGATCCTCATCTCTCTGCACTCCTCATCATACCAACTGTTCTGGGGCATGTTCCCAGATCGTCTCTGTGTAGGCTGACTATGGGGATATGCCTCTGATGCTGCAGCATGAAGCGTCTCTATCAATATCTGAGTGAGCTCATCTAATGGCCGTCCCGGCTCCTCGGCACATAGGCGTCTGTATATCTCATCCGTGTATACGGTGTCAGTCTGTCTCGTAAAGGTATAACGAGTGTGTGTGGAGATCTGTCCCAATGGAGCGGTGCTGAACTGAAATGTGAGAGTGAAGGACAAGATAGCATGATCCACTGCTATTCCAACCGGCCTAGTGCCTACCATAAAATCCTGAAAAGAGGAAATGAGACTGGGCTGAGCCATAACATAGTCCACTGTACTAGCACCATGCCGATGTGGAAAGCTAGTGAAACCGCCCGATGTCGGGAATCTCTGTAGGCCATTCAGGATGGCCAATCCATGTGCAGTCCCCATGTCTATCAAATACCGCCCATACACTGTATGTTCCTCATCCTGTGAGAGTCTAGATAGGCCCATATCCCTAACATCAAGCTCCCTCAACATCTCCTCTGAGGTATCATAAAATACTGTCTGGCTATGGGCGGTCCTGGCGTTGAAGTCCCCCAAGAGAATGATGTCACCATCCCTGGAGAACTCCCAAATGTCATCATCCAAAATAGAAAAGGGAGACTGCCCGCTAGGTGATGCATACACTGATGTACTAGGAGCAAAATAGCATATAGCAATGTAGAGATATCTGCCGGTCTCTGCCTTCAGTCTAACCCACATGTACCTAGCCTGCTCATCTCTGCGGACTATATGTATCAGTGGCTGTAGCTCCTCTCTAAACAATACTGCCACTCCTCCTGAGCCCCGTCCTCTATGCTCTGAACGAGTCTCCTGTCTACAAGCTGTCTCCCATCGGTATCCACTAACATGTGGCATGGACTGTCCAGGAGCCTGATGCGTCTCACAGTAGAAGATGATGTCCCTCCCAGTGAAACTATCCTCAAAAGCCCCTACATCAAGGCGTAGAGATCCATTACAATTCCAAGTAGCAACTTTGAGTGTAGTCCCATAGGTCTCGCGCCGTCATGAAGAGCGCCTCTCCATAATCACCACTCTACCATCTCTATAGAAGGCCACTTTCCCTTTCTCTCGGGCTGCCCTTATCTCGGGCATAACTTCTTTCATGTGGGCAAGTTGCGAGAGTGTGAGGTCATCTCCAAGAAATATTCCCGTTTGCTTGAGTGTAGGACGTCTCTTCAAGAAGTCCTTCTTCGCTTCCATGGAGGGGAAACGAATGATAAGTGCTCTCTCCTTAGAAGAAGATTCGCCACTACCTTCCCTCTTCTTTCCCACTCTCCATGCCTTTGTGTGCGTGGCTTCAATGCCCATCATAGAGAAGAGCTCCTTGGTTTCCCCTTCCTCATCATCACGGTCTTTTAGACCGGACACTCGTACATGTAAGGCCCGGGTCTTCCTCCTTTGCTCCTCTTCAAGGGTCATGTTGATGATGGTGGGAGTGGGGATGGGTGGCGATTCTTTACCTTTCCCTTTCTTGGCGACCTCGATCCATTTCTCGGCCTCGTCCATCTTCTTTTGTGTCTTTGTGATCACCTCCACCCATGAAGATGTCTTCTCTTTATGTTGCTCCTCCTCCTCTCGAATGATCCTCATTTGTTCCTTGATGGTATTCAGCTCTTCAATCAAGGAGGGCTGAAATTCTCCATCCTCAAGCTTGCTTTTTGAAGTGGCTTCCAACTCCTTTTTGAGGGCTGAGATTTCAGCCGCTTGACTTTTAGCATGCAGTTTGGCCTCCACTAGTTCCTCCTTTAAGGCTGAAATCTCAGCCTCTTGCTTGGAAGATCTCTCTTCGAGCTCTTGGATTTTGTCAAATCCCTTCTCGAGTTTGGAGAGGCGGTTTATGATTGCGGTAACAGAAGAGTCGACCATCTTCTTGTTTTCTTTGATAATTGTGCCGAGCTTGTCCTCCACCTTCACGAGCTCCTCTTTAAACCCGGTCTTGGCCATGACTTTTTGCAGAACTTCCCACAGCCAATGGACTGAAAATTAATCCATGGCAGCAGCACGAAACAGCAGCAACAGGGAGGGGGGGGGAGAGAGAAATATGTTGCTGCCTTGGGGGCCTGAGCAAGGATGGGTGGGGATAGCAGGGCGGAACAGCTGAGAAATGGGTGGGCGCAGAGCAGGCAGCGAAGAGAGAGAAAGCGTGGGAACAGGGAGGCGGAAGGCGGAACAGGACTGAGAAATGGTGGGCGCAGAGCAGGCAGCGAAGAGAGAGAAAGCGTGGGAACAGGGAGGCGGAAGGCGGAATAGGAACAGCTGAGAAATGGTGGGCGCAGAGCAGGCAGCGAAGAGAGAGAAAGCGTGGGAACAGGGAGGCGGAAGGCGGAACAGGACTGAGAAATGGTGGGCGCAGAGCAGGCAGCGAAGAGAGAGAAAGCGTGGGAACAGGGAGGCGGAAGGCGGAACAGGAAGGGTGGGCAGCGAAGAGAGAGAAAGCGTGGGAACAGGGAGGCGGAAGGCGGAACAGGAAGGGTGGGCGTAGAGAGAGAAAGTGGGAGAGGGGGTGGGCGCAGAGTAGGCAGCGAAGAGAGAGAAAGTGGAACAGGGAGGCGGAACAGCTGAGAAATGGTGGGCGCGTGGGAACAGGGAGGCGGAAGGCGGAACAGGAAGGGTGGGCGCAGAGAGAGAAAGTGGGAGAGGGGGTGGGCGCAGAGCAAGCAGCGAAGAGAGAGAAAGTGGAACAGGGAGGCGGAACAGCTGAGAAATGGTGGGCGCAGAGCAGGCAGAGAGAGAGAGAGAGAGAGAGAGAGAGAGAGAGAGAGAGAGAGAGAGAGAGAATGTGTGGTGATCACAAATGCAAGTCAACCCTTGCATGTGAGTCACATCCATATAATATAGAAGTACAAAAGTTATATGGATAGAGTGTCCTTTCTCACTTGATTTCCAAGGGGAAAAACCACATGGGAAAAAGTTCCCTTGGTTAAGCGTTGTTCACACGTAGCCCTACTATAAGTGAGCATATGCCTACAATTGGCTGCACATAAAGGATGGAAAGTGCATCAGCTACACATCAAGATTGCATTCTTGAATGGGGATTCGCAAGAGGAAGTATATGTAAATCAGCCCATTGGTTTTGAAGTTCTTGGCAAGGAACATAAAGTATGCAGGTTACACAAACCATTGTATGGTTTGAAGCAAGCTCCAAGAGCTTGGTATGATAAATCATAAGATACATGCTCATTTGGCCAGGCAAGTTTATGTGAATAGTGCAGCTAAAAGAACCTTGTACCTGAAGAAAGCTGGTGCTAATATTCTCAGTCATCTTGTATGTAGATGACATGCTCAAAATTCTCTGACCTTGAAACATTGATGTGTTTCTATACAACCATATCAACCATAGCATCCAAAATCTGAGATGAGTAATGATCCACTGAAGTTTCTCAGTTGCATAGTGTAAAGTACCAAAAGTAAGTTGATAACATGAGGTCTGTATCCCCAGGCTATCATGCAGTATCCTCCTAGCTGATTCCACCACTCTTTAACAATCTTGCAGTACCAAAAGGTATGCTTGACAGATTCCACAGCCATATTACATCTTGAGCATTGATCATTAGTGAAGCCTCTTTTTTGGAGCCTAGCTGCTAGAGGTAATAGAAATATTAATTGTTATATCGGCTGAGTTTTTTGTGCTCCCAAGTGCGATTGGGCGAAGCCTCACAACATTTAGTCGTTCCTTGCATCTTTCCCGTGGTGTAAGGGCCCTCCAAAGGGTAAAATATTCTTGAATTAGGATTTATTGAGGTTTTTCATGGCTCTTTGGTGGTCTCTTGAAGTGGCAAACAACCCCTAACAACTTCCAAAAACTAGTAAGTTCTACTTTCATCTCTACATCTTTCAAGGTATTTTCTTTCACCTCTACCTTTGGAATTTAATCATGCTTTAATTACCTTCATGTGAAAAAAGACTTGTCAAGAAGAAATTTCAGTTTTCAAGGTTGATTTGAAAGCTGAATTTGAGATGTCAGATTTGGGGCCTTTACACTACTATCTTGGCATTCAATTTATGCACAAAGATGATGGCATTGTTATGCAGCAAACTAAGTACACAAAGAGTTTGCTGAAAAGGTTTCACATGGAAGAGTGCAACCGCTTTCTACTTTGGTAGAACTAGGTTTACGGCTTAGCATGCAAGACATTGTTGAACCTTTTGAAATCGGCATTTACAGCGTGGCAGTGGGATGCCTCATTTACTTGTGTAACACAAGGCTTGACATAGCTTTTGGGGTCTCTCTGTTGAGGAAATTCATGCACAGCCCAGGCACAAATCATTGGCTAGCTGTGAAACGCATTTTGCATTATCTAAAGGGTACCTTGGATCTTGGTTTGTTCTATCCCAGGGAGGGCGGCTTGTAGCTTTATGCATATAGTGATTCAGACTGGGCTAGTGATTATGATACCAGGCATTCCATCGGTGGGAATTGTTTTTTTCTTGGCAGTTCATGCATATCTTGGTTAAGTAAGAAGCAACCCATTTTGCCACATCTACTTGCAAGGCTGAGTACAAGGCAATCTTCATTGCTACGGCAGATTGTGTATGGTTGATCTTCGTGAATGTCAACAAACACCCACTACCATTCTCACTAATAGCGAGAGTGCTATGGCCGTGGCACGAAACTCCGTATTTCATGCATGTACCAAGCACATTGAGATCCATTATCACTATCCAGAGAGAGATTACATGCAGGGGAGATTAGTTTATCCTACTGCCATACACAAGATAATGTTGTAGATCTATATACAAAGGCCTTGCCTAGAGAGAAGTTTGAAGCATTCCGAAAAGCTTAAGGCTTGCTCTCATACAGAGAGTGATTTGTTGCCTTCTACAGGATCACACTTACACTTAGGGGGAGATTTGAACACAAACTTGAGGTAAACACATTGATGATGATGGGGTTCATCGCCATGGATCTCCATGACCTAATGAGAAAGAAAATTAGAGCCCTTCCTCCATCAAAGCCTGACGCTCTAATACTAATGTAACATGATTGGTTAAATTAATGGAGGTTAACACAAAAACAAAGATTATGCAAATCTCCCTATGCGGAAGTGTGAATGAAAGCATGCAAGAGACAAGATAGATGTAGACCTAATCTCCTGTCTATTACTAACATGAATGAATATTTACAATGATTGCTATAATCAGAACTTGATGATGCTCATGGTTTGTTGTGTGTGTCCTAAACCATTTAACGTATTAATACTAATGTTCCAATATAATAAAAGTGTCCACACTTGATTGCTCATTGGGCGTTTGGACCAAATACATTGAAATGTTTGAAAAGCCCCAAAATTGGGGAAGACTCAGCCACAAACACACCTTTTAAAGTGGCTAAATGGTAAGGAGATGTCCACTTCACAGCATTGGAAGTTGTGCATGTGACATCATGCTAGTTTTTGACAGCTTATACATAGGGCTTTGAGCCTGTTTTGGGTCAGTTGTGGGGATTTACCAGAATGTGTACATCCCCCCATGTAGGAGATTGTGCTACTGAAACAGTAGCTTTTTGTTGGGAGTACTTTCTAAAGGGAAGCATATCTCTCTTGACCAATGCCATGTTTTACTTGGCATTGCAATCCAGCTTTGCACTCTTGAGGGCAGGATGCCTTCTGTATTGGCAGTATTGACAGTGGTCTTTCAATCAAAGCTTTACTTTTATGATTATCTTTGTCATGTCTTGGTGAACTATTTATATTTTCTCTTGTCATCATTTCTCCCACATTTTCATGACATGTAGACATTCATGCAGTGGAGGTTTCGTTCCTTCTTTTTTGAACATTTGTAATGGTGCTGACATGGGTTTGAAACGCTTACGGTTGTGTAGGTTTTACTTAAGGTGATGCAACTTCACGGACGGAAGGGCAATTATGAAAGGATTCTTGAACTCATGCAATTGATGACTAAGTGGGACATTCAACCAAATACTGGCATCTATGATTGTTTGGTTCATGCATATTGCAAAGCAGGCTTAATGGAGAAAGCTAAAGAAACTCTTATGAAGTATAAACCGGTATGGCTCATGTTTAATATTCATATAATCACTAAGGATCAATTTTAATTACTGTTATAGTAACCAGGATAAGGTTTGTTGACTAGTATTGAAGCTACTTGAGTCTTGGTCATTTCAATATTTGAAGGTGTTACATGCCGAAGCTTGGAGATAGAATCATTAACTTAATGAAAGCAATTTTCTGCACTCCCAAACTTGTCAATTTGCACATGAACAAGTGAAAGAGATTGAGACAGTAGAGGGTACACTGTATTGGGTCCCAAAAAGTCCCCCACGGTGAAGGTTTATTTTCTTCTATTGCTGAATATGTATGCAACTGAGTGTGGGCTGCAAATCAGCACCAAGACACTGACATGGATCCGTGCAGAGCACCCAGAAGAGGCTGTCCTGGCTGCCTTCCTGATGCACTGTTGGGCAGCATGTTTGTCTGCCTGGAGACCTGTTCTGCATTTAGGTAAACACTGCTGATTGCCAAGCTTCAGGCCTTCCTTGAGTTTTCCTGCCTGTGGGCTGTCTGGGGCATATGTTCAAGTTTGTGGAACCTTGCAAAGACTTCAGATGCCAGGAATGACCTATGGAGCACCTTTTATAGGGATTTTGGGCTTTTCTCTACTCGCCAGCTGGGCCTGTATGCCGGCTGACTTGCAAGTTGGACAAATAATAATATTTGTCATTTGATTTTCGCATCCCTCCATGATGGGTGGCTATGCGTGGGCACCCCATATGGCCTTCCACCTGCCCTTTGGCCTGGCCAATCGGCTGTCCACAGCCCATGGCTCCAAAGAGCCACCATAAACCCACTTGTATGTTGCTAGTTTCCATGCTAATGATGGGTTCACACATACGGCTTCCTTTACCTAGACCTATGATAGTGACAAACGCCCACATACCTGGCTACTAGCCTAATAAGTGTTCAGAACATCAATTCATCATTCAAGAGTGTTAGATTGTTGTGCGGGACAAGCCCGACTGACAAGTACTGGACATGGTAACTGACTCTGATCTTCGTGTGGTGGCACTCGCTGATATGTCCATGAACAAGGGTTCACAAGCAGCCAGGTGTCCAGCCACAGGGCTTGCACTTTTCCTATACAGTCATGTCCACGGTATCTTGCTTAGCTTGATGACACGGTCAGCAATGTCACGTGAGAATCCTTCAACATTGCAGGGGCTTTATGATAGAATCGTACGTCAGCTTCTTGTGGGTTCTTTGCAGAGAATGTCCATGTGGTCATATCTTTAACGTTAGGTGGTAATGGGGCTTTGTTTGGTTCTTTGGTATCCAACGGACCGTAGTCTTTGTCCGCTCAAGTGGGCGACGAAGGTTTCTCCGGCCGTCAGATGTCCCCAACTTTCCCAAGGTGCTTTGGTCCCATTGGGCACTGTGACTTGGGCCACAGAGGCTTGAGTGGTCAGGAGGAGGATGGGGGAGGGCTAGGTCTTCAGATCTTTCACCATCATATTGCAGTAGTACCATAGTCACAGCCCCACCTACTGGCGATTGGGGGCCAAGCACATGCCAAAGATGGGAGATTTGCAGTAGGATAGCAGCCTGGCACATTTGGCATGCTAGATGCAGCGAGACCATTGACAGTACAACCACGTCCTGGGAGCATGCCCCAGAATAGTTGGTATGATGATGACTGTAGGGAGCTCAGAGCCCGGCTACAGAGAGAGGTGGCCACAGGTGTTACTACATATAGACAATCACGCATCATCTTCCGATCCCTCATTCGGCGGAAGAAGAGAGCATTCTTAGCTCGGCTGGAGAGAGACATCTATCAGTTGTTTTTGAGTCAGGATTCTGGGGAGGCCTGGAGATTGCTTAGAGTGCACCCCCCCCCCCTCCGGCCATTACCTCTCCAGATACATGGGGCGAGTATGCAGCCTCCCTCTACACAGTACCAGAGCAGCCACCACTACCGAACCCTCCAGAGCCTTGTCCACCCACTTCTACCTTCTTCACAGCAGAGATGGTGAGGAGGACCATCAACAGATTGCATACAAGGAGGGCACAAGATCATGAGGGCATTGTAGCCGAGCATTTCATACATGCTAGAGATCTGATTGCAGACTTGCTAGCTCTCATGTTTAATAGAGCCATGTGTGAGGGGTTTCTTGGGACTTGGAGTACTTCCACGATTGTGCCGGTACTCAAGTCTGGAGATCCGAGCCTGCCGACTAACTACCGCACCATTATGATTGGTCACTTGCTGGCCAAGCTATATGCCTCTACTCTTGAGCATGAGTTGAGCAGATGGGCAGAGAGACAAGGGGTCCGAGCTCAGGGACAGGCCGGTTTCAGGAGGAGATTCTCTACTTTGGATCATATCTTTACCCTTAGGGATATCATTGAGGAGGGCAGAGCACATGGGAGGAGGATCTACTGTGGCTTTGTGGATTTCCGCAAGGCCTTTGACACAGTGCCCAGAGCTAGATTGATGCGCAAGCTGCAAGACTTGGGGGTTCCATGTGAGCTCATTTGGGGTATTATGGCACTTTATGAGACAGTAGTTGGGCAGGTGCGGACTTCAGAGGGTCTCTCCCAGCCAGTACACTCCACTATAGGGGTGAAACAGGGCTGCCCGCTCTCTCCGGCTCTATTTGGACTATTCATTGATGAGATCTCTAATTATATTGGGACACGAGGGGACAGAGCAGCCCAGTTGGCTGGCACTTGGATACCTCTGCTCTTATATGCTGATGATATTGTGCTTATAGCAGACTCACCAGAGGGTATGTAGAGGCACTTGGATACTTATGCACAGGACAGTGGGCTCTCAGTTAACCTTGGTAAGACCAAGGTTATGGTGTTTAACACTACAGCTCAGTGGGTCTGGAGATCAGCGCCTATTTTCACATATGGGCAGGAGACAGTGGAGTATGTTGACTCATACACATATCTTGGAGTGGTATTTACTGGGCCCACATTTTCCATGAGGGGGGCAGCAGAGGCCAGATTGACTAGAGGATATGCAGCACTAGGAGGTCTAGAGAGGATGTGCTCATAGGTACAGTTTCAGGAGCCATGCACTAAGCTGTGGCTATTTGACACGTTGGTCACATCGGCTATGCTATATGGAGTACAGATCTGGGGGCCTAGCCTAGATCGTCACAGTCGATCAGGACGCACATACGATGGATGGAGATCGATGGAGAGACCACTTGTGTCCATGATCTCCAGGATGATTCGGGCTAAGGCCTCGGTACCCCATGAGATTATCCGAGCCGAGATGGGAGCACCACCGATCGTAGTCGAGGCTCTTGCCAGATCAGTGTCCTTCATTCATAGCACCTGGGAGCTTCCCCGACACCGGTATGCACGACTTGCTTTAGAGTCCTCTCATCAGCTAGCCATGGAGGGAGACACTTCATGTTGGTATGCGCAGATAGCATCCTGGTTTGAGCTCCACGGGTTCAGCTTAGACAGACTTCCACCCTTCCAGTACTCTCTAGAGGCACCCTCTCTCACCTTGACACATTCTGAGATTAGTAGAGTCATCAGACAAGACCTCATTCAGTTGGACACTAGGAGGACATGGCTAGAGCCCTCACAGGAGTTAGGGACGAAGATGGCTTTCTATAGAGACCATCTTCTCCGCACCACTGAGGATGACTTTATACTTAGACCAAGCTACATGGATACCCATTTGTCCCATGGATTGAGGTGTGCCATTGGGCAGATCCGCAGCTCTTCACATTAGTTAGAGATAGAGACAGGCAGATTTAGAGGCATACCTCCAGGGGACAGGATATGTCAGATTTGTTGGATAGAGCTAGAGACGGAGGAGCACTACATCTGTCGCTGCACAGCATATTATGAGATTCGAGGGCGCTACCATTGCCTTTTCAGAGAGATATTTGGACCATTGGCTAGTCATGGACTATTGTGATCAGCGATGCTTGGGTTTTTATCTCCTCGAGATCCGCAGGCTCAGAGAGTCCATTATGAGGAGCAGACGCCTGACTGGCAGGGAGTCCACACAGAGACAGATCACTGACTTCTTCAGAGGGACTACCCGGGAGGACACACAGCCGACAGCCCAACAGTGGGCACCCCGTGGGACTCTAGTTGAGAGAGCTATCCAGTTGGGCAGATACAGACGCCCGAGGGTTCGCGGATCCTTACATCAGAGACGGTGCCTACACCGGAGGATTCAGAGCATCATTGTTGCGAGGCATCGGGCTCGTCCGACCAGGCATCTCACTATGGCAGATATCCAGGCCATCCGGTAGAGACCCATGCTAGAGCTCCTAGGATGATTACCACTCCAGCCATATACTGTTGTACTCACTGTCACTTTTATACTCCCCCATATTCATGTATTCATGTATCCATGTACTCATGTACCCCATTTTGACTAGTAGCATTAGCTTCCCACTCTCCCTAGTTGCTGCTTCCGGATACTCCCTACTGATGTATTGTAGGGCTAGATACTTACCTTCAGTCCTTTCTTTTCTTTTCCAGATAGTGTATCAGATGTCATATGGTTGTAACTTTGGTCTCATAGGTCACTTTGGCCTTTTGAAGACGTTAATATAACATTTCATTTCATTTCTCTCTCCCTCTATAGATCTGTAGATCTTTTCTCACTTTTTCCTATTACACACCACTTCATTTGTACTTCATATGTATTTCATTTCATCTCTCTCTCTCTCTCTCTCTCTCTTAAACTCTTTAACGCTATGTAACTCTCTTTTCTCTCTACAATAATTATGCATATACTATATATTATATGTGTGCGTGTATACCTCTCTCTCTCTGACTCTCTGTATAAGTGAAACCGGCCTCTGATAGAAAACCAGAGTGCGCTAGAAGCAATCACCCATCCACTTGTAGTCTAGATGATGAAACAAAACAGATTGGAGCTAGAGTGCCCAAATCTGAAAACACAGCGACACCTGTTGGCCCCAAAGCTTGGCGCCCCTTGCGGTATTTCTTTATTCAATTATAATAAAATGAATGGCTGAGTACAACACAAAGATTAGCCAAGAGTTTACACCTGTATATCCAATCTGACGGCCCACAAATCCTTCTCAGCACAGAGGATCTATGCACACAGATCTGTGTTCCACAATAACACACTGTGCCTCCCTCTGATCAGCCAAGATCACTAAGCAGGCCAGCCATGGGCATACATCTGGCATAACTCAAGTGCATGATACATCATCTCAGCTCAAACATACATGTGCTGTCCAAACTCTGTCTCAACCCTTGTCAATCTGCCATACCCCTCCTCTCACAAGGGGCCAGATAACTCATATCTGCAACAGACATCAAGCAGTAGAAAGAGAGATAGATGAACAGAAACGGAGCTTACCAAATTCAGCTCGTGAAACAGCACTGGAGGAAGCAACAGCACCAATTTGTACTTGCAGGCACTTGTATCCACAACCCTGCTTCACACATGTGCTTGTACTTGCCTGTATCCTCCTCCTGATGTTCACTCTTATGCTGTCCTTGAAAATACAGATCTGAAAATCAGCACTGTACCCGTCTGTACCACCTCGGGATACGTGCCAGGAGTTGTACTTGCACAAACAGTCGGCTGTCCTGATTCTGGTCGCCTGAATCTGAGTAACCACGCTTGTCCAGCACCTGTCTGCACCCCTGCAGCAACTGTACTTGCTGTACCCGGCTGCCCGTACATTGTACGGCAGCCGTACAGTACTGTACTTGCTGAAAACCTGACTGTACAGCCTGTACAGGTCCTGTGCGCAGCCAGTCCAGCAGAGAAGAAGAACACTTGCAGCAGATTTCAGCAGCAGCCTGTACTTGCAGTCGTACAGTGCTGTACGGACTGCACACGTGGGAAAGTACAGCTGATTAAGCAGAAGAAAACAGCAGCAAACACACAGAAATCAGCAGCCGCCTCCTTCCTTGTGCTTTTCCACGCTTGAGAATCCCTTTTGCTCCACGACTCCCCAAAAGGGAAGAGAGAGAGAGAGAAGAGGGAGAAACTCTCCATAAGTGGCCCTCTTCCCAAAAATAATCCCTAGGGCCCCAAACTTTAATAAGTTCCCTAGGGCCACTAAGGCCTAGGGACAAACTTTAATAAACATTAAAGTTTAATGTTTCTAGTTTCCCCCTTCACACCTAGGGATGTCCACACATCTTAAACTCTGTCCGGGCACCCCCCATGTGAATCATAAAATATTCTGACTCTGCAACCACCATGCCCACACTTGTACTGTTCCATTTTCACAGGGCCATGACATACCCCCCTCTTGAAAAATGGCAAGCGTCCTCGATTGCATTCTGGTGATGCATCAAAATATCCAAAGTGAAATATACAATATGGCAAGATCAGCGTCCCAATCTCTCTGAGCCATACGAATGTATCATCATTCAGTGCAAACCAATGGCATAGTAATAGTCCAAGTTGTATGCCACTGTGAACCATACATATCCACAAAAATCTCATGTGACTAGTACACATATATCATAGAAGTCCCATAAACAGATGTACTGTCAGCCTCAGTACCTTCGGGTGAGAGAAAATCTGCACCAAGCGACCTCTAGATGTCATCTGAGCCTGTCTGTATCAAGGGAGTGGAGGTGCTACCCCCCTCTTGAGCATCAGGTAATGCTCCAGACCCATGCTCTGCTGAACCTGAATGAGCCACAATAAGAGTCGGCTCTAACTCAAAGGCATCGAGATAAAGCTGCAAAACCTGAGGTGAATCTGTTAAGTCACCTTCCTCCATCCACTTCGCATCCATCGGTGAATAGTTCTTGAACTTCACAAGATAGCGACGGTAAACTTTACTTCGTACCTTCCTTTTTTTATGTGCCAGTATCTGCTCTGGAATCAGAACCTCATCAAGTTCCTCAACTTCCGGCTGAGCCTCATCTGATACATCCTCAGGCACATCCCCACGGAAAGGTCTAAGAAGACTCACGTGAAAAGCATTGTGAATCCTCCAGTGATCTGGTAACTTCAATCGATAGGTTACCTCACCAATCTTTTCTAAAACCTGAAAAGGCCCATAATATCGCATGCTCAACTTAGGGAATAAGCGCTCTTTACCCTTCATCTTCTTGAGTCTAGCCTTTTCAAAGCGCAAAAGAACCCAATCACCCAATGCAAACTGTAAATCACGTCTGTGACGGTCTGCGGCTTTCTTTTGCTTCTGCTGAGTTTTCTGGAGGGCCAACTTTACTCTCCGATAAGCTTCATCTAAGCTCTCCACATACTGATCAGCCTCAAAGATCTTATCCTTTGTATGCAAAATGGGTGGAACCTTCTTCCCTCCTTCTACAATCTCAAAAGGCGCCTTGCCTGTCGAGCTATGTACAATGTTGTTATATGCAAACTCCACCAAAGGAAGATACTTTTCCCATTGTTGCTTGTGCTCTGACACATAACACTTGAGAAGATCCAACACTGTAGAGTTAGCCTCTTCTGACTGACCATCTGTCTGTGGATGAAATGACGATGAAAACTTGAGAGTTGTACCCATGTTGTCGAACAACCCTCTCCAAAACAAACTCGTCATCCGTGGATCACGGTCACTAATGATAGACGTAGGCAAGCCATGATACTTGAAGATGTTCGCCATGAACAACTTCACCATATGATCCACTTTAATTGTCTTCCGCACGGGAATAAAATGTGCCTGCTTACTGAACCTGCATATGATAGTCCAGATGCCATCATTTCCCGTTTGTGTCCGTGGAAGATCAAATACAAAATCCATGGCAATGCTCTCCCAAGGTCTATCCGGAATAGGTAAAGGCTGTAATAACCCTGGGGTCTTCTGACGGTCAAACTTTACCTTCTGACATACGATGCATTGCCTCACAAAGGCATCAACATCTCTTCTCAAGGTTGGCCAATAAAAGAAAGTCTCCACTGCTTTGACCGTGGCGTCAATACCTCTATGACCTGCATACGGTGGAGCATGACTTTCAATCATAACCTTGAGTCGCAATGGCCTGGTAACACACAGTCTGCCATGCATCAATAAAAACCCATCTCTGAGAGTATAATGCTCATGCCGCTGACCCTCAGACATCATACAACCTTTCAAAATCCTCGTCATGGGCATACTGCTCTTTCATTTCATCAAGCTCATGATGATAAGCAAGTGAAACTGCAGAGACCTGTGGCTTGCGTGACAAAGCATCTGCCACTACATTCTTTTTGCCTTCCACATGCACAATCTGGAAGTGAAACATTGACAAAAAGTTTACCCAACGCATATGCTTCTTTGAAAGCTTAGTCTACGTGAGGAAGTACCCCAAGGTTTGATGATCTGTCTGCACAGTGAAATCAGCCCCAAGCAAGTAGTGTTTCCAAGTAGAAAGAGCGTGAATTACAGCCAACATCTCTTTCTCATACACTTGTAAATGCTTCTCAGCATCTTGCAAAACTCTACTCTCATAGGCTATCACATGTCCCTCTTGCATGAGAACTGCACCAATGCTACTTCCACATGCATCACACTGGACAACAAAAGCCTTTCGGAGGTCCAGTAACACCAATACTGGGTCCGAAGTAAGCTTTTCTTTGAGCTTTTTGAATGCTGTAATTTCCCGATCAACCCATCTAAACGGAGTTGCTTTCTTCGTCAAAGCATGAAGAGGCGAAGCAATTTCAGCAAAGTGCCGTATGTAACGCCTGTAATAGGAACACAATCCTAGAAAACTGCGTACATCATGCACGGTCCTCAAAGCTGGCCAATTAAGTATTTTTTTTTCCGGAAAAAAGATCCTTCTATTAGTTAATGAGAAAACGCCATATGGCTACAAAGCTCACCTCGCAAGGAGGGATAAAACACAATGAACACCTGAGCTCCCCCCCGTGGCTGGCCGCTCTCTGGGGGGGGCTACCTAGTAATACATGAAGGAGGTGAGAAAAGCCAAACTGGCGGCCGATAGTGCCAAATGACATCCTCGTCCCTCGCGGTGAGGAAAGGGCCAGGCTGCCAAGTGCGGAGGAAAGCCTTGCGGCGCCCTCTCATGCGATCCGAGTCTCCCTGGAGTTTCCCCCAGTGTCCTCTCAAGGTGTGGATGATGTCCACCCAGAGGGCCTGTATGACCTCCGCCGGTGGAGTCGTCTGGTGGTCAATGGCCTCCCTGCATCGGGCTCTCCATATGTGCCAGGCCGTCATGCTGCTGATCAACTCCCATCTCTGCCCGACCCCCTCCTGAGAGGCTGCCGAGGAGAAGTCTGGCGTCGGAACCACCGCCATCGCCCTGTCAGAGACCTGGATGGTCACACTGCCAGGAGCGTCCTCATATCCAAGTGCAGGGCCGCTATCCGTGGCCCAAGCTACCGCACCCCATGTCACCAACATCTCCCCTGGAGAACCTGCAAAAACCATCCTGAGAGCGCGCTGCCAGACCTGCTGTGCCTGTGGGCAATCCCATAAGCAGTGCCGCTGTGACTCCTGTGCATGATCGCACCGAGGGCAGGACGCTGGGTGTCTACCAAAAGCAAGCCAAGCCCCCACAGCCAATCCTCTATGCGCTGTGAGCCAGAGAAAAAGTGTCACCTTCCGGGGACGGAAGCTGGCCCAAAGGCGCTGCCAGAAGTCCCTAAGAAAGGCAGGGGAGAGCCCCTGTCGTCGCCAATGCTCGGCCGCTGCCGGGGTGCTCTCTATCCTGTGTCTCTGAATCCGCCGCCCCAGCCTCGCTGTGTACTGAAAAAAGGGAATGGCAGGGCTGGTAGGGGCCGAGTAGGGATCTCGCCAAAACCACTCCCCTGGGTCCCACTGAAGGCGAACAAGAGGCTTGCTGTCCCAAGCCCAGAGTCTCCAAGAACAATCCTCCCCTATCGAGGCCGGAGAGGGGTCTACATACCACTATCTCTGATGAAAGCCGACCACCCGAACCCTCTGAAGGATACAACCCTGGAACCCATCCAAATCTAGTCGTGACCTCTGAAGCTGGCCACCCTCTCCCACCTCGAAAGTGAGTGGGGCGACTCTCTCCGCTGTGCCGCAGACCGCTAGGAGGATCTCATGCCGAGTAAAGACACCCATCCACTGTGGAGGTGAAGGGTCCTGTAATGGGGTCCTCCACTCCCGGGGGATGGCCGCCTCAATATCCTGTCTCATCAACTCTCTGCCCCTCATCCCACTGAGTCTCCTCTCCTGAGCCTCTGGAGGCAGCTGCTGAAAACATATCCAGTCGTCTAGGGACTGGGCTGGGCCGGAGCTCAACGGGCCCCACGACACGTGAGACCGCGAGCCAACCATATGGCCACTGGGGAGACGAATCAAGGGGTTCCAGATCAATGGCTGCCTCAGGCGCTCCTCATCGGTGCCCGGGGGAGTCTGGAAGAGTGCCGGCCTCAGATGCGCCCAGGCCCTCAGAAGGCTGGCTGCAAAACGCTCCTCGAAGCCAAGGCCCACTCCTCTGGAGCGCTGCTCCGTAAAGATCCACCTGATGCTGGGGTTCCAGGGGCCGCTAAGAGACGGAGTGCGGCTGAGCATCCTGGAAACAAGAAGCTCCTTCCACGGCTCAACACCTGGCAGGAGACCACGAACTACCAGCTTGCCAAGCAAAGCTCGGCTTTGGCAAATAGGATCTACAATGCCCAGGCCGCCTCTCTCCCTCGGCTGAGTGATCACAGCCCATGCCACCTTTGCCCTAGTGGGTCGCCCATCGCCTCCGGACCAAAGAAAGTTCCTGATGAGCCTCTGCACCTGGCCAATGCACGCCCGAGAGAAGGCCCAGCAGGAAGTGATGTACCACATGGTAGCGAGCAGAACCTGGTTGGCCACCACTACGCGGCCAGCCAGAGATAAACGAGCAGTACTCCAATACAGAAGCTTCTTCCGAATGCTCAGAAGAAGGGGGGCTATCTGCTGCTCCGGAGAAATATCAATGCCCACATAGCAGCCCAAATAACGCACTGTAGTGCCGGGGGGCAGCCACTGAAAACCATCAACTGGCCTCCAAGTCGGGGGGGGCATAGAACTGACCCACAGCCCACACGACTTGTGCCAGTTGATCAAAGCGCCCGAGGCTCTGCAAAACCTGTCCATGGCTGAGGCGAAGCGGCGGAGGTTCTCCTCACCTCCCTGAAGATAGACAGCAGTGTCATCCGCAAACTCCGAGTCTAGGAGCTCCTCCGAGGTGCGGATGGGAAGCTGGAGGCCCCTCAAACCTGTATCCTGTGCCGTCAAGAAGGTGCTCATGGCCTCCGCCACAAAAAGAAAAAGAAAGGGCGCCAAGGGGCACCCCTGCCGCACCGAGCGCGAAAGCTGGAACCTCTCTCCGCACACACCCTGTATCAGCACCTGGCTATGAGCCGAAGTGTAGAGTGCAGATACCCCACGGATCCACTGAGGGGGGAAGCCCATCCTCTCCATAGTGCCTTCCAAGAAGGCCCAGTCCACCCGATCATATGCCTTCTCGAAGTCGAGAAGGAGCACCGCCAAATCCTCCTGCCGAAATCTAGCCAAGGCCGTAGCCTCCCAGAAAGAGAAAATGTTATCCAGAATGCTCCGATCCTGGATGAAGCCTGTCTGCGTGGAGTGGATGATGTCCGGAAGGTGAGGCTGAAGCCGCCTGCTGATCGCCTTAGCTAGGACCTTGTAGGCCGTGCCTAGCAAGGTGATCGGTCTCCACTGTCTAATCTCCAGTCTGTCTCCGCCCTCTTTGGGGATCAAGTGAATCAACCCCTCTGCAATGCTATCCGGCATGACTCCCGTCTCCATAATCTCCTGGAATGCCAATCTGAAGCCCCTATGAAGGAGGCCCCAGTACCTCTGGAAGAAAGCCACTGAAAGACCGTCCTCTCCTGGGCATTTGCCCCGCGGTAATGCCTGAAGAGCCTCCTCCAGCTCCGTATCCGAGAAGGGGGAGAGAAGGGAGTGCTGTAGATGGGCCGGCACAACCGGTCTCGTGAAGCTCCAGACTGCCTCCCTAGCCTCTCTCACCCTGTCGTCTGCCGGCTCAGCAGAGAGAAGAACCCTGTAAAAATCTGTGGCTATCGCCCGCACCCTGGGGGGATCCACCACAACCTGGCCATCAGCCTGACGAAGCCGCCTGAGACCCTCTCGTCTGAAGCGAGGCCCAGTTGCCTCAAAGAAATCCCGAGTCACTCTATCTCCAGCCTGAGTCCAAAAAGAAGACCGAGCATGGAATCGGAACTCCACCCGCCTCTCCTCGATGGATCTGATCTCAGTGCGAGCTGTCTCCATCTGCTCAGAGATCCAAGGACTCAGAGGATCTCTCTCCTGGAGTCTCTGGAGGGACGCTAAACTCCTCCGTAGGCTCCTCTCCTGCTCCCTGAAGGCCTCCAGACGGTCCAAGGCAGCCAGTCTGAGCATCCGACTAATCTCCTGCAAGCCACTGGCAAGATCACTGGCTGCCGAGCCTCTCCTGAACTGTAGCTCCTGCCAGACCTGCTCAACTCTGAGTGCGATCTCAGGCTCCTCTATGAGACAATCAGGAATCCGGACGCTCTGGCCCCGCTCTCCTCTCGAAGGGTCCTCAATCTGGAGAAGCACTGGGAAGTGGTCTGAAAAGGAGGAGCCAGCAAGTATGCCCACAGTGCCGCCTCTATCACAGGCCCACTCATCAATGTAGAATCTGTCGATGCGGGAAAGGTTAACGCCTGTGGCTCGTCTATCCGAGCGCGAGAAAGATAGACTCCCCTGCAACCTGCCAAACTCCGGGAGAGTCCACGGATCCTGGCCTCTCACCTGTAGCACTAGCTCCTCCCAGGCAGCTAGCTCTGGCCCATGAATGGTCTCCTGGCTGCCCCCCATCCTATCCTCTGCGTCCTCCAGCATGTTGCAATCCCCTCCTAGGCACCAGTGGTCTGCCAAGGGGAGGGACTGCCTGATGGTGCTCCAGAACTCGGCTCTCCCGGACGCCCCGTTAGGGGCGTAGAAGTTGAGGAAGCCAATGCGGTCTTCCCCAACCCGAAGGATGACCCACTGCGCTCGACCCTGAACCAGAGTGCCAGAGTCCACAACCTCAGAAAGAAGCTGCTCGCTGACTGAGATGCATACTCCGCCCTGGTTCCCCTGGGGGCCATATGCCGGGGACCAAAAAGTGTGACTCCTGCCTGGCAAGATCTTCCCGCAGATGCGGGTACGCCCGGCAGAAAGGTGGTGCTCCTGGATGAAAAGAATATCTATGGGTCCTCCAACGAGAGCCCTCTGGATCTCCTGACGAAGTCTGCCCCGACCAATGTGGCAGCGATGTCCACCAAGACCCTGGATGTTCCATGAGAGGATCCTCATGGATGAGCTGAGGCAAGTGAAGAAGCCGCCACTGGCTCACCCCTCTCAGCCGGCCCGGATGATCTGCCCTCCACTCTAGGAGTCTTGGGCGCCGGCTTGGAGGGAGAATAATCACTGTCTGTCCGGGTGCGGAGTCTCTCCAGAAAGAGGGTGACCTGTGTCTGAGTCCAGCCCCACTCCGCCTTCGCCCTATCCAGAGCATAGGCGTGAGACCAATCCTCTGCATATAAGTACCTAAAGGAAGGCTGCACCCTCGGGGCGGCATGGAGGAGAATCAGTAGCACCGCCTCAACTGATGTGTGGACCGGATCCACCCGCCAATCTCCTATACCAAACAGGCTCATGCGGGCTGAGTGAAGTCGGGTCTGCAGTAGATCCGTGAGCCCCAGGTCGCTGAAGTGGTGAGAAAACTCCAGTATCTGGTCACGCAGAACTTCCTCTACAGAGCTGCAATCCCAGGCTGTGTCTGGGGCAACGCTGAGAGGAAAGGAGAAGGCCACCATGCTGCTCACCACTGAAGGAGAACGCGAGGGATGGCACACCACGCAAACTCGCAGGGGCGCGACCAGAGTCTCGAATGGGCCAGCATCCAGCTGGAGGCACCTGAAAAAACTGTAATCCACTGGTAGCCCCATCACTCGCGGGGGCCCCCCAGGGGAGGCTGGGGCGAACTCTGTGGCGGGTGAAGCGAGGATCGCCATCTCCACCGGCCCGGAGTGGCGGTGAAACAGCCGCTGGACTGAGCTCTGGCCTACCCAGCTGCGCTGCCCCGGGGCAGTGGGTGGTCTGGCGAAGTATCCTGGAGAGGCTGAAGGAGGGATGGGGGCGCGCGGCGAGGAGGGGGGAGAGCGAGGGGAGGATGGAAAGGCATCTGCCAGAGGATAGGAGTCAGGGGGGGCCGCCGGGGGAGGAGGGAGGGGGGGGGGCGGGGGGGGGAGGGGGGGAGGAGGGAAGAGTGCTCTCCGGGTGGGGGGGAGGGGAGCCGGGGGTCGCAGAGTGCGGCCGGGGATCCTCAGGGAACTGCTCCAAGGAGGGGGCGGGGCCCCCCGCGGGGGGAGGCGGGAGTGGGGTCTCCACGTGGGAGACTCCTCCATCGGCCTCAGCAACGGGCACTGAGACTGAATCCTCGTCCATCGGGGTGGGACCTACCGGCCGCCTATCCCTGACTGGAGCATAAATGCGGGTAGGTGCCTGTGGGCCAGCCGGAGTCGCCCGTCCACCATCCTGTCCGCCAGCCTGCGCTGCCTGCTGGCGTCTGCGACGGTCCCTACGAGCCGGGCGTTTCCGCCGGCGAACCTCCTGCCAGCCTCCAGCCTCCTGAGTCTGTGCGGCGTCCTCCGCCGGAGCCTGCTCGTCCGATGGTGGCGCCTGCTGTGACGAGCCAGAGATGTCCGGTCTCGGAGGTGGATGGCCACCTCTCGGGTCTCCCGCAGGGGGTCCAGAGGCAGCAAAGCGTGAAGGATTAGCCCCCTTGCGGGGACAGGAGCGTGCGAGATGGCCCATCTCCCGACATATGAAGCACTGACCGGGGAGGCCCGAATACTCCACGCGCTGAATCAGATGTCCTCCAGAAAGACAAGGGAGGAGGATCGTCTTCGGGAGGGACTCCGGTGACGAAACAACAACACGAATGGCCGGGAGTCCTGCTGCCCGAGCAACCACTGAAGCCGCGGTCTGTGGCACCTCCACCACCTGCCCGAAAGCCTTGCCTATGGCCGGCAGGAGGGGCAAGTACTCCCTTCGGAGACCTGGAAAGCAGACGGTGATGGGGAATCCAGTCGCGCCTGCCAGTGGATCAGACGATGGGTCGAAACCGTGTGTCCATCGCGCCAAGAACGCCCGAGAGGAGCGTAGGGCAATGGGGCTCCGAGCCAGCACCCTCTGAGCTGCTGGTGGGGACTCGAACTCCACCTGGTAGTAGCCGCGGCCTAAAAAATCCACGCTGACGATTCTGGCAGTCTCGCCGATGAGGCTACCCTGAAGTAGGTCGCGTAACTCTCTCCGCATTGGGCGGCTACCCACCACCTTGCAAACCAAGGAGGAGGCCTCCAAAGAAGAAACGGAGGACGCGAGAAGCTGCTGCTCTGCATCTGAGAAGTCTAGTCGAAGACCTGTATCGGTCGGGGCTGACGGAGAGGCTGCCATGGAGTCCTCCTAGGGGAAAAAGACCAGGTACTGGCTGAATCGACGAGACGAACCCAAGAAAGACCACGCCACTCCGCTGAAGACGCCGAAAAAAACAAAAAACGGGGGGGGGGGGGGGGATGGGGGGGGCTGAGGCAGGGAGAAAGGGAGAGGCAGGGACGGGGGGCGGAGAAGCCGACGACGCAAGGAGGGGGGGGAAAGGAGGTGGAAAAAGGCGGGCGGGGGGGGGGGGAGAGAGGCGGAGGAAGAAAGATGGCGAGGGGGGGGCTGCGCAGAGAAGGCGAGAAAAGGGGGGGGAAGTGGAGGGCGGCGCGGAAGAGGAAGGCCGGGGGCGGAAGGGTCTGGCTCAGGCGGGGGGCAGAGGTGAATCCTGGCCAATTAAGTATTGCTTCCACCTTTGCTGGATCCATACGGACTCCATGACTAGACACAATATGTCCCAAGAAATGTATCTCCTGCAAGAAAAACTCACTCTTCTTGCCATTAACCACCAATCTATGGTTTTTGAGTTCTGCAAACACAATGGCCAAATGCCTTCTATGCTCTTCCTCAGTTTGTGAATGCACAATCATATCATCAAAGAATGTGCCCACAAACTCTCTATGAGGTCTGAAAATCCTGTCCATCATTCTGTTAAATGTAGCAGGTGCATTTGTCAAACCAAAGGGCATAACCAAGAACTCATACAACCCAAATGTGGTTCGGAATGCTGTCTTATGCACATCCTCGGGTCTAATGCGTATCTGATGATACCCGCTTTTCAAGTCAATACGACTAAAAACTGTGGAGCCCTGTAAGCGGTCCAAGATGTCATCAATCCTCGGTATGGGGAATCGATTCTTGATGGTATTCTTATTGAGCGCCCTGTAATCAGGCTTAGTTCCGTACGTCGTACGACTGAAATCGTACGTACTTGTTGTACGGTACGGTACCGTACGGATTCGTACGATACCGTACGATTTTTTTTTTTGGGGTCGTCGTTGTTGTTGTTGTTGTTGCTGTTGCGTGGAGCAATGTCAGTCTTCTAGAGAGCCATTCATCGCCATTTGCAGCCTATAGGGAGCTGTTTGTCAGCGTGTGCACTTGCCATTGCCATATTAGGCAAGCGATCATATTGCCTGATGAGGAGGACGAGGCAATCTTCATGGAGCTCTATAGTGAGCTTGTGGCAGCAGATACTCGCAGCACCAGGAGTCAGCATGGACGGGGGCCCGAGCAGTTGGAGTTCATAGGCCTCCGCCTTCGGCATCGGCAAAGGGTGGCCTTCGCACATATGTGAGGCGGGGATCCTCGAGCTCCAATCCCCGCCTTCATGATGATATTCCATTGCCCCCTCATGATGATACCCCACTGCCTAGAGAGCCCTTGTTTGATGATGATGGCAACCTACTTAGCGAGAATGATCCCCAGAGTGTCTCGTCCACCTTCGAAGAGTCCTCTTCAGAGAACTCTCTTGATGGACACTCTAGTAGTGATCATGTTGATGATCATGCAGATGTTGGTGATGATGTAGACTTTTGATATGTTATAGCTCTCTAGGCATTGGGCATCTATCTCCTTCTAGCCCATCGATGATGTATTGTAGTATGTAGTATCATGTATGTACGCATGTTGGCGGTCGCCCATGCCATGAGTTTTTGGCCTATCCTTTTGTAGCAATTTTGTACTCTAATGGCATGATGACATTATGTTCATGGTTCTACTATTTTGTAACTTCTTGTCTACAATTTTTAAGTTTAGGAAGTATTTAAAAAAAAAAAAACGTACTAATATCGTACCGTACCTCAAAAAATTTTAAGGTACCAATTAGTACCGTATTTTATCGTACCGTACCGTACCGTACCTTTCGTACTAACTAACCATGCCTGTAATCAATACACATGCGCCAAGAACCATCCTTCTTCTGCACTAAGAGCACAGGTGAGCAAAAGGGTGATGAGCTAGGCTGAATCAACCCCTTGTTTAGAAGCTCCTGCACCTGACTCATAATCTCTTCCTGTTGGGCTGCACTAACACGGTACGGCGGTCTATTCGGTGGAGTACTACCAGGAATCAGATCTATGGCATGATCTTCTGGCCTCTCAGGAGCTAATTCTCCTGGCAATGACTCGGAAAAACAGTCTTGAAACCCACTTAAGAAATCAGCCTTGTCCTTATCTAACATAGACAAATTAGGCTTAGACTCATCATCCTGTGCATCCTTTACATAAATCAAGTACGCGAAAAGATGCTTTTTCATTACTGATGAAATCGCCGAAGCGGATACAATAGGTACAGATTCCCCTTTGAGTTTTACATCCAATACATGTTCTTTTCCTCTATGAGTCAGAGTAATTTTCCTATTGTAAGTATCCACCACCGCATGTACCCTGTGGCACCATGGCATCCCCAACAAAACATCACAGCCATCCAAAGGCATGATGAAGAACTCCTCGCTGTCCACATAACCCTGCAAATGAAGCCGAAGCTTCCCAATGATAGGAGTAACGGGTTCTGCATACCCTGGACAAGCCATATTTGCCTCATGTAACGGCCCCATCTCCTCTGCGCGAATCCCCAATCGGCCAGCCAAATCTGGTGAAATGAAGTTGGCTCTAGCACTTGTGTCAAAGAAGATCAAAGCATTCTGATCTCTCACTTTGCCCCATGCCCTGCACAACTCTGTAGCTTCACCACCTAGCTGCTCCCCCACAAGATCAGGAACTAAGCCTGCAGAAGGCTTTGGTTTCTTTGGCTTGGGCTCTCCTTTATTGTCAGGGTCCTTTTTGGACGTTCTTTTGGGACAATTGAATGACATATGCCCCTCTTCAGTACAGTAAAAACACTTTTGAGCATCTCTCAAAGCCTGTCTTTCCTCAGAAGTCCTTTTGGGCATTGGCAACTTCTTATACTTTGTCTCTGAAGACCCTTTAGTATCACGAGAAGCATGCCCAAATTTTTCAGCTTTCTTGCCCAATTTCTTACTGCCTTTAAACCCAGATGAACCACCTGTGAGTACGCATTAGCTGTCATAGCATTTTCAATCATCTGTGACATGTTCGTTACTCTTGTCTTTATACAATAATCTCGTACCTCTTTGGGCAGCCCACAACAATATTTCTCAACCTGCTCAGATAAAGGTACGGCACGATAAGAAGTCACTGGGAGAAGAGCTTCCCAAAACTTCTTGTTATAATCCTCCAAACTATCACACTTTGAAGCATCCAGCTTGTGCCATGCAGTCATAACATCCACCTCAAATGTAGATGTGAGCCATACGGAAGAGAAAACCTGTTTGAATTGGACCCATGTAGTGGGTGCTATGCCCTGCAAAAGAAGAGTAGACCACCACTGCAAAGCATTGCCCTTGAGAAAAGTGGCAGCTTTCCTCACCTTTGAGGACTCTGTGTAATTCCCACCAGAAAAAGCAGCATCAAACTGCTGTAAAAAGGTAAGTGCCTTCAATTTATTCTTGGCCCCACTGAAAGTGTCAAACTTCACTGCAGCTCCCCCTTGTAATCCTTCGCCTTTCCCATAGGCGTTAGATTATCATATGGAAGTGGCTTCGCAAGATTGCTGCCCCCAACATTCATACCCATCATTGGGTCAACATTTCCCATTCCCATGCCAGGCATACCATACATTCCAGCCATGTTTCCATACATTCCATTATGCATACCTGGTTGCATGCCACCAAACATATTGCCTTGCATCCCAGGTTGCATGCTTCCAAATACATTTCCAGCCATACCGGACTGCATACCACCATACATATTCCCCTGCATGCCAGGCTGAAAATTGGCTCCAAAAGGCCCATACATACCCATGCCTCCCTGAGGGTAACCCCCAGTCATGGATTGGAACACCGAGCCACCACCAAAATAACCTGGATGCATATTCTGCTGAGGAATAGGTGGCTGTGCATAGAAGGAACTCTGAGAGTTTGCACCATAAGCATGCTGCATATTCGGAAACTGGCCAAAAGATGGTTCCTGTGGGATGGCACCACTATGACCCTGTGGAAGATTCTTCGAACGAACCTTCTTCTTCTTTTTCTGGGGCTCTGTGCGGGGCTCTGTGCGAGATCTCAAAAATTCAGCAAATCTCTCGCTCTGAGTGAGCTGCATAAAAGTATCCATAACACTAGCCAAGCGATCTTTGAACCGAGCATCATCATCCTCTTTACCATGCACATCTTCTGGCTGTGTTACATCCTCATAAGGCTCAACATCTGCAGCCTGTTCTCCTACAAAAATATCCTCAGATACATCTCTTTCAGGAGAAGTCTCTTGCTCTTCTTCTTCATGATAGAAGTACTCTTCCTCTGTATCAGACATGTTTGCTGAATTTTCAGCGATGGCTTTCTTCAAAGCAACCACGAGCTCACCCCCTTCAGAAAGTTGATGATTGGTCCCGGGGACGGAACCTTGAAACCGGCCTCTGATAGAAAACCAGAGTGCGGTAGAAGCAATCACCCGTCCACTTGTAGTCTAGATGATGAAACAAAACAGATTGGAGCTAGAGTGCCCAAATCTGAAAACACAGCGACACCTGTTGGCCCCAAAGCTTGGCGCCCCTTGCGGTATTTCTTTATTCAATCATAATAAAATGAATGGCTGAGTACAACACAAAGATCAGCCAAGAGTTTACACCTGTATATCCAATCTGACGGCCCACAAATCCTTCTCAGCACAGAGGATCTATGCACACAGATCTGTGTTCCACAATAACACACTGTGCCTCCCTCTGATCAGCCAAGATCACTAAGCAGGCCAGCCATGGTCATACATCTGGCATAACTCAAGTGCATGATACATCATCTCAGCTCAAACATACATGTGCTGTCCAAACTCTGTCTCAACCCTTGTCAATCTGCCATACCCCTCCTCTCACAAGGGGCCAGATAACTCATATCTGCGACAGACATCAAGCAGTAGAAAGAGAGATAGATGAACAGAAACGGAGCTTACCAAATTCAGCTCGTGAAACAGCACTGGAGGAAGCAACAGCACCAATTTGTACTTGCAGGCACTTGTATCCACAACCCTGCTTCACACATGTGCTTGTACTTGCCTGTATCCTCCTCCTGATGTTCACTCTTATGCTGTCCTTGAAAATACAGATCTGAAAATCAGCACTGTACCCGTCTGTACCACCTCGGGATACGTGCCAGGAGTTGTACTTGCACAAACAGTCGGCTGTCCTGATTCTGGTCGCCTGAATCTGAGTAGCCAGGCTTGTCCAGCACCTGTCTGCACCCCTGCAGCAACTGTACTTGCTGTACCTGGCTGCCCGTACATTGTACGGCAGCCGTACAGTACTGTACTTGCTGAAAACCTGACTGTACAGCCTGTACAGGTCCTGTGCGCAGCCAGTCCAGCAGAGAAGAAGAACACTTGCAGCAGATTTCAGCAGCAGCCTGTACTTGCAGTCGTACAGTGCTGTACGGACTGCACACGTGGGAAAGTACAGCTGATTAAGCAGAAGAAAACAGCAGCAAACACACAGAAATCAGCAGCCGCCTCCTTCCTTGTGCTTTTCCACGCTTGAGAATCCCTTTTGCTCCACGACTCCCC
This sequence comes from Cibotium barometz, assembly GCF_041138505.1. Lineage (NCBI taxonomy): Eukaryota > Viridiplantae > Streptophyta > Polypodiopsida > Cyatheales > Cibotiaceae > Cibotium > Cibotium barometz. The sequence goes on along the minus strand of NC_141081.1, from coordinate 25,329,508 downwards.
AAAAGGGAAGAGAGAGAGAGAGAAGAGAGAGAAACTCTCCATAAGTGGCCCTCTTCCCAAAAATAATCCCTAGGGCCACTAAGGCCTAGGGGCAAACTTTAATAAACATTAAAATTTAATGTTTCTAGTTCCCCCCTTCACACCTAGGGATGTCCACACATCTTAAACTCTGCCCGGGCACCCCCCATGTGAATCATAAAATATTCTGACTCTGCAACCACCATGCCCACACTTGTACTGTTCCATTTTCACAGGGCCATGACAATAAGTTTCTCTCCCTCTCTTTCTCTCTATCTCATAGGCCCATATAGCCTAAGTTGAGCTCAGCCCTCATCTTGAAACGGACCATGGCTAGAGAGATGTCCTGGGGATCATCACGTCCTGATTGCAATAAGCGATGATAGTGTTATAAGTAAACCAACAATAAGCAATGATAGTGTTATGATACTGTTTCCATGACAAAGTGCCAAACAATGAAAGAGAAGGAGTAGGCAGCACGAGGCACACTGTAGGTGCAGCCAAGATCCTAGAATATGCAGAAAATGAGATGATACAATTGAGAGCAAAGCCCATGCTTCTCACGTAGTAGGAATCTCCCAGCACAAAGAGAGAACACGATGTTTGTCTCTCTTAGCTCGTCGGGGCCATGGCTCCTCCGCTTCGGGTTTAGCCATGTCCAAGCCTGTGGGGTTCTAGACCACACTTTCCCAATCGGCCTCTTGCAAAACAACAGGCGGACGATAGACAGGGTCCAAGAGATCCCATGGCTTCGTTGACTCCAAGTCATTACTAGCCACTGGTTCCATAGCCACGGCTTGTCATCTATCGGCGTGTAAAGTTCACTGAACACAAGTAGTCTACAACGTGGTTGTCATGAGGTTAGTCTTGCCTTTCATCATGGGTGTCCACAGCTATAGGTGCCCAATCACAACGTTCAGCCAAGAAAACAGTCCAAAAAGTGCTTGGAGACCATGACAACCATGATGGAAGGCACAAAGAGAGAACACGATGTTTGTCTTTCTAAGCTCATCGGGACCATGGCTCCTCAACTTCAGGCTTAGCTATGTCCATGCATGTGGGGTTCTAGACCACACTTTCCCAATCGTCCTCTTGCAAAACAATGGGTGGAGGATAGGGTCCAAGCGATCCCCATGGCTTCGTTGACTCCAAGTCGTTACTAGCCACTGATTCCATAGCTACAGCTTGTTGTCTATCGGCGTGTAAAGTTCACCTAACACAAGTTGTCTACAACCTGGTTGTCATGAGGCTTGTCCTGCCTTCCATCATGGGTGTCCATAGCTATAGCCGTCCAATCACAACTTTCAGCCAAGAAAACAGTCCAAAAAGTGCTTGGAGACCACTTGGCAAATCTTGCAAGAAAGAGAAAAAAGATGGTCACACTATGCTTGTAGTAGAGGCTGCGCTTTTTCTGCAGAAACCTGTGCCCAAGCACATCCTCATGTTAGGGGGTTGAGATGGGCATTTCCAAGGCCAAACTTACAAAGGCAAGCTTCCAAATTTAGTATTCACTTACACCCTTTTTAGGCATTAAAAAGTGCAAAACGTGTGCTTGAATTCTTTTTTGCCCAAAAAATAGTATTCATACTACTTTTGGCTTCGTGCCCTTGCCTTTTTAAAGCATGCCCTGCAGTGCGTCCAGCTGAGCTTCTACTCGCAGCCTTATGAAGGCGTTGCCATAACCATGGGCAAAGCCCAGACTGTACAACAGCCCTTACAGGCGGCCTAGTCTGTATGGCAGCCCCCCACTGATAGTTTTGGGCCTTACATATATAGCTAGCCCAGCAGCATGCTACAGCCCACCTTCTGTTTTCTCCTCGGCAGCAAGCAAACGCTCTCACACGAGTAGCTCACCTATTTACACGTGAGCCCCCAAAGTCGGTCACAGCCAAAGAGCATGTCACAGTCCTGTGACCAAACCTTAACAGAAGTCTCCCTCTCATGCGCATTTGTAGACCCACACATATCCAACTAACACTATCTTTCCCTTTCATGCTGGGCCTCTCCCTGTCCTCCGTCCTTAGGAAACAATCCCTTGGCTTGATTTTGGAGATGGATTTCTCTCGGCCTGATCTTGGAGATGGATTTCTCTCCCCTTTTCGGAGTTCCTCATGATTTATGTCAACAGTTCTGGCTCTAATACCAATGTCAGGACCACATACGTGGAAACCTGAAAGGGTTAGAATGACCTGCATCAAATCTGAGATTGATGATCATGATAGCTTGTGGCTAGCGACTCTCCTACCAGCCATAGGCTCCTTACCGGAACCACCCTGAGTCTGAGGTTAGATCGCCATGAGCCAGCGAAGCCCCAACAGCACGGCTGGGCGTCCCGTGACCGCCTACGTGCCTCGAACCACATATTACATTCAATATGTGGTTTATACTGTTGAAAGCACCTTACAACCAAAATCACATCCGCACCAACTAGGCTCCCTACCAGAACCACCCCTGAGAGGTTAGATTGCCATGAGTCAGCCAAGCCCCAACAGTGCAGCTTGGCGTCCCATACCACCAGACCACGACCGCCTGGCTGCCTGGCACCACATATTAAGAGCATTGTAAGGTTCGCCTTGGATGATTACAGCCCTAGGTAGCATCTTTGTGACCCATAAATAATTATCATCCCATTCAATATGTGATTTGAACTGTTGAAACCACCTTACAACCAAAATCACGTCCGCACCAACTAAGGGTGTGACTAAGAAATCGCGTCTAAACTGCACCTACGGGAATACCAGAGTTGCACTCATGGCATTGTAGACTCATTTCCATGACTAAATCCGGTGACTGTCCTGTCTACTGGTGTCAAATCTAAGCGAGCTTGTTAAGCAAGCCACTTTGCAATGGCGTCTTCGGTACTACCGCAATCAAACAAGGCTACAATTGGGAGGCCTCTCCAAGTGCCACGACACTTTGTGAGATGCCTCTCATACCTAGAGTCCCCTCCATCTGATCTTCATGCTTTGGGAGGTTCCCTCCTGCGAAGGCTAGTGCTTGAGGGTTTCCCTTCTGCTTAGCTTCCAGCTCTTAATGGGTTCCCTCCTATGGTTTTGATCCTATTCTCCCCACCGGGTAGATGAGGGAGGCTCCATTGGTTCGGGCTTCACAACCACTGCCTGAGTCGTGGTTGGAAGTTTCTTGGGGCAAGTCTGTGAGGTGTTCTCCAATGTGCCGCACCAAAAACAATGACCCTCCTGGCTTACATGCGAGAGATGTGGATGTTGCATTTTAGAAATGCCTTTGTGAGCTTGGAGCCTCTCATGAAGAATGCCGAGTCCATGGAATGACCCTCACATTGATAATGGGCATTTCATTTGGTCCAACTGTCCACCAATCATGCCTGCTTTGGCTTTTTGGCCAAGGGTGATCTTGGGTGTGTTCGTGGTTGGCTTAGAGCTCGAGGCTTTGGAAGCTTGGCATGGGGCTGCCCTTGTCTGGGTTTGGGGATTGGTCCGAGCCCTTTGCAATGGCATTCGATGCCTTGGGTAAGTTGGGTTTTAACGGTATTAGGCTTTTTCCACCATTGTACTTTGTCTCATCACTCTGTGCGCCGCCTTGAATTCCATGGGCTGACACACCCACTGATTTGCGCGTCTAGCCCATACATGAATTGCCCACTATTGTCCGCATGATATTTTCCCAACTATAAGGCCAGGTGACTGACCTTGTTGGCAAACTGGAGGACGGTTTGCAAACTCTGGCATAAACCCTGGAACTTGTCCTCGAGTCTCTCAAAGTAACACGCCGGTAAAAACCGCCGTCGCAAATCCATGACAAACTTGTCCCACTCATAGTCTGCAACACCGAACTTGGTGTGGGCGGAGGATCAACCTTGCCACCAAACGATGGTGTCTCCTCTCAAATGATAGTTAACCAAAACCAACTTTTCCTTATCCATCCTCTATACTGCAGAAAAATATGCTTAAATTGATGTAACCAATAATGTAAAACAGTAGGGTTGAGTTACCGTCATACTTACTAAAGGTCATAGGGTTCCTTGCACTCGGAGAAGCCGATGTTTTTTTTGGGGTCGAGGGTGGAGAGGAACCAATCATACTCCCCTTGTTGTCATGCATCGTCTTTCGCTGCTTGCTTTCGTTGCAGATCCTCGATTACATGTTGTTGCCGCTCATTGTCACATTGTTGGGCCTTGAATGGTAGGTCCAACTGGTGCATGGCGGTCTTGTGAGCATGGTTGAGCTTTTGCATAGCAAAAAAATGCTCGTGGGTTAATGAAGAAGAAGGGGTTGGAGAAGGGGGTCGGGGTGTGGGTTTGCTGTTGGACAGCTGGCTTACGGTTTGCAAAAGCATTGTTGGCATACGGTTCGCAAAAGCTGTTCAGACAGAACGCTAATTGGGATGGTTGCCAGATGGGCACCCCACTCCGGATGGTTTTGTCCATTGATGCTACCAATTCCTCTTGTACTTCTTGCTCTCTCTCATCCTCAGAAGTGGCCAAAGTGGGAGCAATTATGTTCCTGATTGCAAATAAACCATCCACTATGGGTGTGGGGCCTGGGCTGCACTTACAAGATGCCTGGAGCACTAGTAAACCATCCACACACAAGGCCAGTGTGGGCTGCTCTTACAGGTAACCTTGAAGCACTATAAACAATCCACAGAAGAGGAAAAATTTCTGGCTGAATTCTTTGACCATGCATCAAAGCTCTGATACCAATGATGCATGCGGAAGCTTGAAGGTAGAATTGTTAACTCGACTAGAGCGAAATTCAGCTTTCGTAAACGTGATGATTAGCACATGAACAAGTGAAAGAGAGAGACACAATAGAGAGTAAAGCATATTGAACCCCAAATAACCTTTTAAAGGCGCCCCCCCCTCTCCTTTATTTTGTTGTATTCCTGAATGTGTAAGGGACTGACAGGGGTGCTAATCAGCACCAAGACACTGACGTGGAGTCCTGGATGTGTGCACAACACCTTGAAGAGAGGGTGTTCTGGCCTCCTTGCTGAACTGTGGGGCAGCACCTGGGCCGCTTATCCTCTTGGAGACCTCCTACGTGTTGGGTATAGGTAAATGCTGCTGGTCGCCTAGCTTCAGATCTCCTTGCTTGCGTTTTCCTACCTGTGGGCTGCCTGGGGCATTTCAAGGTGTTTCTTCCTCCTGCATACTAGAAATGAGTTGAAATTGTGGGATACCCGTGATGCCTTACCTCTCATGACTAGGCACATGTTGTGCTTGATTGTTAAGCTGGTACTGACGAAACCACTTCATGCCTAAAATCATGTCTACACCTGTCAAGGGTGTGACTATGAAATCATACACGAAAGCCCTCTTTTGGCTCACTAAACTAACGATACACATTGTGCATGCTCGTGCCAAAACAGGCTATGGCTGTGTCTAGTGGAGTCAACTCCTTTTGAGTTTGTTGGGAAACTCGCGTGGAGGTAACTCGACTGCCACAATCAACCAAGATTGTGATCAGTTGGTCTTCTATAAGACCATGACACTTGAGGGTTTTTCTGCATTCAGGCTGTTTTCAGGGTTATTTCTTTTTGAAGAAGGTAGGAGGGTGTGCCTACAACTGTGCATAAGAGGAATCTACCTCCATCACCAGAGTATGGGTCCTGAAGTGTAGTGGTATCTTGCTCAGCAGCGTTGATACTAATTGTGGCTAGTTTATGCTCGTATTTTGCAGCGCAATATCCTGTGGCCATGAGGCAAAGTAAATTGTGCTGACAGGTGGCTGATATCTATATTTTGGGAAATTAGGCTAATGATTGTTATCTATGATTGTTAGTTGGTCTTTACACTAGGGTCGTCATATTGCTGCATGTTTGTATTCTAAGAGTAGACTCTCTGGAATAGGACATATCTGTGTGTTTCTTGCAAGAGAGCAAGGGGTGGTTGGACTGACACACTTTCTATATCTTTTCTTGACAGTTCCTGCCTTCCATATTTAAATTACTTCATCATAAGACCACTGCAATGAATGGTCAAACATCATGATCTAATTGAAAGTGTTGTTTTTTTTTGTGTGTTGGGGGGAGCTGTCATTCACAGGTGCTGGACATCAAGCCAACTATAGTAGCCTTTAACATGCTTTTAGATGGTTACGGGAAACAAGGTCTTCATGAAGATGCGCTTCAAATCTTTGAAGAGATTCGTAAGAATGGCTACAGGCCCAGTGTTGTTACCTTTAGCTCCATCATTTCTGCAATGGCGCAGGTGGAGAAATTTGACAAAGCAGCACAATTATACAGGAGAATGCGGAAGGAGAAGATTCAACCTAACCTGCACACATACATCACCATAATTCGTTGCTATACCAAGCGCAACTGGACAAGGGAAGGGCATAAGGTAACACTAGAATTAAGTGCCATGTAGGCTTTGAGATCAGAAAGTTTTAGATGTTGCTCACCATTTCTAGAAGATCTTGAAGACTCTCCATTGTGTCAGCATAGTATTGATCGTCTCTGCAACTTGCAGATATACAACACCATGAGGAAAGCTCCGGTTCAGATGACAGAGGCAGCTTATGGGACTGCCTTAGCACTCTATGTGGAGGGTAACTGGTATCGTCATGCAGCTGCTCTACTCAAAGAAATTGAGAAGGAAGGGGTAACTTTGGATGCAGCAGCCCATGGTTTGCTGATTCAGTCTTTTGGTATTCTAGAAAACAAGCTAACTCCGTTGGCGAGGGCAGTACAGGAAAGTGAGCTGGAGGTCTGCAAGTTGCTGACATCGCTTTTTATCACTAAGGTGGAAAATCACGAGCTGGAGCCCAAGCGTATAGAAGCAGTATTCTCGTTTCTTGAGAAATGGAAAGAGGCAGACAGCCTTGAAGCCAAGGCATTTGTTTATAATGCATTTATGGAATGTTTCTGGAAAAAGGGTTTCAAAGACTTGGCCAAAAGGATATTGGGCTTGGCAAGGGAGGTCCATGCAGGATACACTCGACCTCAATTACATGAGATAGATTGGGTTCTTGATGTAAGGGGTCTCTCTGTGGGAGGGGCCAAAGCTGCTTTGATTGAATGGCTTACTAGTGTGGGTGATGACAAGGAGGTGGCGGATGATTTGAAGATGGTAGTCATTACTGGTGATGACTTCCTACTCAATGTTGCTCAAGACAACAGGGTTCTGAAAGGGGCCTTAAGCTCGATGCTGGGAGAACTTGGCTCTCCTTTTGTGGAATCACCGCAGGATTCCAAGAAGCTTGAAGCTAGTGCATCTGATGTATTGAAATGGGTTTCTAATGACGAAATCAAGGAGGCAATGAGCCTTGCTGATTCGCATTAAGAGGGTGATCCATGAATGAGTCTCAGAGTGTTTCTCCTCTCCCCCTAATCAATAATAATGCATGCAGTTTTTCTTCTCTGATATCGATTTAATTTCAACCATGTTCTTGATAGTGGGTTTTGATGAAAATAAATTTAGCACTTTCAACATTCCTTTGAACTCATCTAAGTAGTGTTCATGATGCCTCAATACCATGGGCTCTAAACCATCATCAAATAATATTATGATCCTAGAGTGGGCTCTAAACCATCATCAAATAATGTTATGATCCTAGAGTACAAATAAGTGGAAGTTCATTTCAAATATGTTATGGATTTCACAAGTTGCTATTCTTAGTCATAGCACTATATCTCAATTAATAATGCCTTGACCATTGCCACGCTTTCCTTCATTCATCTACTCATCAACCAGTTTTAAAGCTAAAGTTTTCTTAATCTTAACCCTCTAACTCCGCATGGTAATTTTGATTGTTTTTTTTTTCAATTGTTAACATTGAAAAATACATTAAAGGATTGTTTTTTCTAGCATGCATACGATTATGTTTTGATGAGCGTCATGTATGAGTGATTGATTGCTTGATTAGTTTTGGATGTGAAAGGACTACTTCCTTACAAAATTGGGCTTGTCTCTCTTACAAGAATAACCAAGGTTGTAACAATAAATAATGGCACTCATGTGTAAAGTATAGCACGTCCCAACTAACAACATCGGTGGTGAACATGATGACAATGTTAGCACGTGGCCAAGTAAATGACAACTTCGTTTAATACTGTAAACAATAAATATGCTTTATGTATAATCTTACATGATGTCTTAGTGGGCTCTATCATAGTGCCGATAACCTTTTACTCAATGACGTCAATCATGTTAGTTATATACAATTAATTAGGCTCTTACAATTAATCCCAACATCACTACATAAGTTTAGTCCACTTATCAGTCTATTGATGAGGAACTTGTGGATGATATAGTGGGGATTAGGAAAAGGCAACCATTCAAGTATGCAAGAGCATGCATTTCGGGATTAACAAATTAGTAGCTCTTTTACATAGCAAGATATGCAAGTTCTGATCATGTCTCATTTTTTTGCACATCGTGCTCTCATTGTTAGGATGTGTATTAAAGAGAAACTTGTTTTCTTTGAGGAAGCACTAGAAAATGATCTTTGGATGCAAGCCATATGACTCAATTTTGAAAAATAACACTTAGTATTTAATAGATTTGCTTTCTGGTAAAAAGGCCATTGGTACGAAGTACTTTTATAAGCTTAAGCGCAAAGCTAATGGTAGCATTGATCACTCTAAGGCAAGTCTTGTTGTAAAGGGTTATGCTCAAGAGGAAGGCAAAGATTATGATGAGACCTTTATATTCGTGTCTTGTATGACTCTAATCAAGTGTATTTTTTCATTGTTGGCAATGCATTATTGTTGGAATGTACAGCAGTTGGATATCAAGACTGTCTTCTTGAATGATTCTTTGCATGAGGCTTTGATTTATTTAGTTGTAAATAGATTTGCAATAGTCCAACTGAGAGTACTCTATGTAAAGAGGAGTAAAGATTGTTTTTTGGTCATCATTGTCACGTTGATATGCTTCTCATAGTTTTTAATCAGGAGAAGATTTCAACCTTCAAGATTGAATTTCATGTGTTATTTGAGATGACAGATTTGGACTTGTTGCATTATTATTTGGGTGTATAGTTTATACAACATGATGATATTGTAATGTTGCAATAAAAGTACATACAAAGATTGGTTACATGATTTGGTCTTGAAGACTTTAAGCCTATTACTAAACCAGTAGAGATAGGTGTTAGTCTCTAAGATACAAGTAAACCATTTGTTGAGCATCTCTAGGATACAGTTTGGTGTCTCATCTATCTATAAGTCAATATTAGATCATTTGGGAAAAATCTCATATTTTGGGAATCAACCACTCCATTTAATTTTTGGATATATTTTAAACATGTCAAATCCAAATTTGTTGGAGATTGTAGATCTAAATTCTACTCTTCAAGATCTTTTCAATGATATGTCACATGAGGGGGTTTGATAAAACTTTTGGACAAGTTCACCATGCTTCCATTTTTCAAATGGGAATGGGATTTTTTTCAAATTATCTAATATGTTGTTTTATGTAATATAAGGCTATACATCTTCTAGTTCACCATGTTGCAGAGTCCCATAAGTAAGCATTAGCAGGATGCCAAGCGAGTATTCATATACTTATAGGGCACTCAATCCCTTGGCCTAATCTATGGTAAGGGGGGTGATATTCGCTGCATGCTTTCAGTGATTCTATTTGGGTTGGATGTTATAACACGTGAATGGCCACTAGTGGCTTTTGCTTTTATGTTAGTGATTCATGTATTTCATAGCTCAGCAAGAAGCAACCGACACAGTGACCACCACTTGGAGTTGTGAAGCTAAGTACAAGGTAACTTTTACAACAATAAGTGAGGAGTGCGTATGGCTTAGATGCTTTTCGACAAATCTTGGTGTCAGACAATGGTCCCCCACCTCCATCTTCACTGATTGCTAGAGTGTAATCGAGTGTTTCATGCTTGAACAAAGAACATTGAGGTGAATTATCATTATCGCGAGGAGAAGCTCATTGAGATGGCTTATGTCTCTACACACAATAATATGGTAGATATGTTCATAAAGTTTCTCTCATGAGGAAAGTTTGAATATTTTCACAAATCTTTTGGCTTATTGCCATTCTTGGATTGATAAGCTTCATGATCCCTATACATAATCACATCACCACTAGGTAGGGATTTGTAACCATTTATATGGTAGTGGTGTGTGGACATAAGCTAATAATGGATCGAATTTTTTTCCCTCTTTAGAAGGTTTTGGTCCCCAAGTATATGTATAAACTCTTATGAGTATGTGTAGTAACTTTATCATGTCACTTCACTCATTCTCATCAATCTACTCTGAGTGTTATGCTTCCATTCATCTCTCCTTGCTTGCTACATCTATGTATGTGTTTCTGCCTTGATCTCAACTCCAATATTTCACACCGTGAAAGTTGAAGGAGAAAATGATTTGCACACATCATTAAACTCAAAAAATATACAAATCAGAGTTTTTTAATGCCATGAAAAACTAATGACCTTTATGTTGTTAAAAACTATGCGTTTTTATGGTTGTTAATACTTATTATCATTTTTATTTTCCTAGGTGATAAAGAAGTTCTCTGAACATCAGAAAGGGTGAAAACCAAAAGGAAACGAATCACTAAAATGTTTCATGCCATAAAAAACTAAGGGTTTTCATGAGCGTGAAAGTACACTCCTCAATGACCAACCAAATCATGGCACTATCTATCAGGATATCAATCATGCAATTCAAAAATTCTACCATGCTTTTATTTTTAGCTTCCATGTGTAGTTCATTATATTTAAATCTAGAGGTGATTTCCTTCTCCACTATTTTCGATCTCTCTGTGAATAGTTCTATTATGCCATCATCTGCATCACCATCCTCATCATTAAAGAGCTTTACCTTCCTAAGTTAGGATGGATCCCAAGAGAGTAGAAGAAAGTTCCTTTGAATATGAATCCCTGAATCCATTAACTTTGGGTGAGAAGGTATCCACACCTAATAAGCCAAAGAGGAGAAGATAGACAAAGATTACATCAAAGACACCGAAGAAGAAACACTCGGGTCCATACATGGACCCAAGTTTAGGGTACATTGTGCGTGCAGTAGGATGGTGATGCTCCCAAAATGCAAAGCTTGTTTTTAGTACCACTCTTAGGAATTCCTCTTATTCCTAGAAGGCATTGATGTTATGGCAAGGTTGCAAGTCATGGGCTTACACAAACATGCAAAAGCTCCCAAAGTACATCACCTCGGAACTATGTGTAGGGTTCTTAAAGGACTTTGACAAGGGCACTAAGACATGTGAGGTCAGTGAATGGTTCCAAACACAAGGGTGGTTAAGGCATGCAACACCCACACATATCTTAAACTTCATGAAAACACTCTTTATCTCCCGCATGGTTTTCTTACGCCATACAAATATATTTATAATCATCTAGATGGCATGCATATTGTTAAAATAATGTCCACCCTTGAGCTGGATGGGGACGCGCAAATGCCAATGTGCCATCCTAGTGAATTGGTATCATGGGTGACCCACATTAAATACTAGTTACCTAGTGTTATTGGTATAGCTTGAGACCATTCTTGATGGGTATATATTGTTGAGGTGTAACAAATAGTGCCATGCTTGACGACTGTATTGTGGTCAAAGTGAAACAAGTGGACTATACTAGACAATTGCACACGGTCGAAGCGTAACAATTGGTATATGCAATTGATGTGTGCCATGCTAATTGAAGTTTAACGAGTGGTATGCCATGCTAATTGAAGTGTAACAAGTGGCAGTACACACCATGCTAATCGTGTGTATAATGATACTCTCATCGTAGTGGTGAGTGTACGTTGTGTTTGCACCTATCAACGTTTCATATTGGGATTAACTGTTAGGCCACAAAGGGGATTGTGTACATAATAATTGAAGGATGCACACCTTTCATGTCAGTATAGGACCATGCAAACTCATGGTGAAACTATTTGAGGAGACATACTAAGTCTTTTTCCTCTTTAGGGTCTAGGCCGTTTGCAATGTATATCGGCTTAGGCTGCTCTTCAGGTTCAGCTAGGTCTACCTCCTTAGTACCCTCATGCCCTTCAAAGACCTCCGTAAGGTTGTCACTAGGAGTCTGTTTCGCCTTGTCACTTTGAATGAGCTCGTCCTCATCGTCGTTCGTTCGTTGATGTTATAATTGTGAAAATGATTAGGAACCGGTCTAGTATTTCCCTCTTCTTCTTCTTTCATTAAGGCTTTCATTTTAGCCTTGGCTTCTTGGTCCTTCAAAGTCAACTCTTTGTTCCATTTTTGTTTAGTTGAACGACTGAGCTTGATCGGTTCTTCAGTTTGGGTGGACTGGAAGGAGTTTTAGTCTTACTTAAGAAGACAAGCGTTTGTATAGATATTGTTCCCTCCTCCTTGTTGGGTTCCCAAGTTTGTTTAAAAATTTTGTGGGACTCAATGGCCCTTATATAACAAAGCTAGTCATGTTCAGTTTTGTTGACTGGTGGTTTTTCTACTAAAATCTTGATAGATTTAAATTTCTTCTTCCTAGAGTCTTTTGGATGGTCATCTGTCGTTTGAAGTTTATGTAACTTTTCAAGTCGACCAATAGATGCTCGGAGCTCGACTAAGGTGTCTTGCTTTCTTTTTAAGGAGGCTTCAAGCTCTTGATTTCGCAGACTCAATTCTTGGTATAGCCTAATAGGGATCTCTAAATCTACAATAGCATCCATTGTCATGATAGGAGATATTTCTATCCTGGATTCATTACAAAAGAGAGAACCTCCTATTTTAGGTACCGTATCAATCGTTGCTAGGATGTGCAACCAATTTTCATCATCCCTTGGCTCAAAAAAACCTGTGGCATCAAAATTCAGTTCAACACATGACATATCATCTGTTTGGACTTTTTCAAAAATGCAAACATTCCTAGCCCGCCGATCCTTGATAGTCCACTTTGTAGTGATAGCAGAGTCTACGTCAATAGGATCTTTTCTTATAGGATGGTGACTCCAATTTTTGAGGTGGCTATGCTGACACCAGCTCCCACATATAGGATTGTTGTAGATGTCTTGTCTTTCAATCTCAATGATAAAGTGGCATTAAGATCCTCACCCTCAAAGCACTTGCCAAACTTGTGGATAGGAACATTTTTACAGGTGATACTGGGACTATCAAAGCAATACTCTCTTCAAAATCCATGTCTGACCCATCTTTAGGATACTAGTCAAATTTCTCATCCATCCATTCTCGTATATCTTGCCAAAAGCTTGGGCCTCTTAACAGGAATTATCCCACTGTGAGTGTGATAGGAGCAGACATTATTGCATTCCCATCGTATCCTTTTGTCTTCTTGCCTGTCCAAAGACAAGCGCTCTCATTGAAGTGATTTCTCCTTCCGAACCTAAGTACAAGGGGAGAGTATTCAAAGAGTTTGGTCAAGAATCATTCAACCACCTGGATAGCAAAGCAACAGAAGGTTTTGCTTGCTCCTTAAGGTAGATTCATTTGACTTTGTGGATCGTAGCTTCTTCCCATGTCGTCTCGATTTCCATATTTACACTAACTCCAACATTCATGGGCATGGTCACAAATTCTGTTTCTTTATAACAATTTTTTGGGGGAGACAACATACTCCCTTCTTTGGAACCTTCTAGGATAGGGTCAAGGGCTACCTTAGGCACAAATTTATAAGGGCTTTCATAACTGGGCCTAGGGGTCCTTCTAGTTGGTATTGAGTCTTTTTCACCAAGTCATGTGCGGTTGTGAACCTAGTTCTTTCCTCAATGGGGTTGGGATATTGTGCCAGTTTCTTTGGAAGGTCTTGTAGACCATTCCATTGAGGTCTTCCAGTTATAGCTCTTTGAGCCATATCTTGAATTTTATTCCTAGGTGCATCTTCTGAGAAATAAGAAGTCCTTGTATCCCCATTGTCATCACACTACCCGCTTTCTTAGATTTAGAAATTCGTTCTATGGGGAGGGTTTAGACTTCTTATGTTGTTTTCTTTCTTGCTTCTTTTTTCCTTTCGAATGCTTATTAGAAGCATGCAAGATTTTGTCACTCTTTTTGTCCTCTGAGCCATGAAGAGCCGTGGACTTGGTCTAGGCTCATGTGAGGATGAGTGCATCAGTGATCACTGAAGAGCTGTTTTTCTCTTAGGGCACTCAACATGTTCAATTGGGTTGTGGGCCCTTGGTCACTTTCTGGGGGAGGTTTGTTGGGGTAGTCCTGAATGATATGAGTTATGCCGCAACTTAGACACCATCGTGACAACTCTGAGATATTTTTGGCTACCTCGATAGATACTCGATAGCAGAAATCTCTTTTGAGGTGTGCTTCTCCACATGTATAGCAGGCCAAGGGTTGGCCAAGGTTTGTAGAGTTCATTTCTCGTGCCTTATAACCCATTGGTTGCCCACAACCATGCATGGTTGCCCACAACCATGCATGCCAAAGGTTGACATCTTGTAAATGGGCGCCAAGGTATTGTCAAGCATCCTTAAAAACTCTACATCTGAGTTCATACTCAAAATTGAGTAGGAGTTGTATCCTGGAAATCCCTCTCCAGGATCTAGTTCAGGCATATAAGTGTCGATTGGTGACATCCTCAATGAATGGTCTTGCTTCCATGTGTCTCATGGATGTCATGCTAAGAGCTATAGGTTGAGGTCCTAGAATAGAAGGAGGTGTCTCCGGTAACTTAAGAATTCCTCTAGGCAGTAGGGCGTAAGTCCCAGTAAGAGACATAGGATCTCCACTACTCACAGTGTGTGGCGCAAGGAGTGCTAAAGGTTGGGTAGTAGTAGAAAGAGCTGCAACAACCATACCACAATTTGCAGGATTGTACCTGTAATTACGGGTATCATGATTAGTGTATATCTTGTTTTCACTACGTAAATAAAGTTGTTAGATTGCCAAACAATGGGATATTGACATATGGAGGCCTCGAGTGAGTCTCTTTACCCTTAGCCTAGTCTTTTGTTGTGATTATTCTTTATTATTAGGAGGTAGGGGCTTCACAAACACGGTTTATAGTAACATGATACTAAAACACAACAAAAATAACACAAGTGAAATACAATTTAGAAAAAATAAAGAGGGTATAGGTTTGGGAATGTACTTACCTACCATGATTGCTAAGTAGGGCCTCTAAAAATAATAATCTATCCTTCTTCTTTCACCCTCACCAAACCCTGTTGTAATGGGAACTCATAATCTTATAGGGGGGCATCTAATGCTTCAAGCCACAGTAGGCATAAAAACAATGAACATTGATTTTATGTTGTTATAGGGTAATCTTTTTTGTTCTTAAAAGATAATATACAATTCAAGGCAATACTTATAAATACTATTGGAATATCTACTCCTCCTCCACATGTGACATCGCACGCTGTAAGTTCTTTTCTATCTACCCATGCATAAACATAAATAGTATGCATTGTCTATGTATAATCGGCATGTAAACAAATGCCACTTGTGGGATTCCTTGCTTGTAGGTTTCTTGGCTTGTACATTTTTTTACTTGTGAGATTCCCAGGTTTAGTACATAGAGCATGCATAGCTCTAATATGCATGCTCTTGGCTTGTACACTTCTCAATCAATAACATTCCCACCTTTAGTCCATACATAGAGTCCATGTGTATATTAGAGCTATGAATGTTCGATGTTTTCTCTAAGAAGGATCACCCAAGCAATAACCTAAATAAATCTATCTATGTGTACAGGCTTCGTAGAGCCTTATGCATATAGGGCCCTCTATGCATACTAGTAGCAACATGAAAAAAAATCTCTCATAGCACCCAAGGATGTATCTAAATAGGAAGGGTTTAGGTTTTAGAGCTTACCTCAATAGGAAGGGTAAGGTGTTCGACCAAAACAAAGAAGACCTACAACCATCAAGAACCACATAACAAAAAAATAAAAAAACATGTAATCAGAACCATAAACCTACAAAAATATTAATGTAAAGGGTAGAGGAAATGCAGAGGCATAGAAGCCTCTAATGCATTCTCTATGCATGCATATTGGAGCTATGTGTGCATATCAGATCATACATAGAGCATGCATAGTATACATATGCATGCATGCGTACTAGCTATGCGTGCTCTATGTTTCCTCTAATATGCATATGAGAGCATAGATAGAGCATGCATAGTTCTAATATGTATGCATATTCTCTATGCATACATATTAGAGCTATGCATGATCTATGCATAATCTAAGCATGCATATTAGAGCATTCATAGAGAATTCATAGCTCTAACAAGCATATGCATAGCATGCATGCATAGAGTATACATATGTATGCATGCATAGTAGATCTATGCATGCTCTATGTATGCTCTAATATGCATATTAGAGCATGCATAGCTCTATCATACATGCATAGAGCCCCCTATGCATAAGTCTAGTAACATGAAAAAAAAAATCCCATAGCTCGTGAGGGTGTAACATTAACAAAAAGGGTTTAGAGCTTACCTCAAAAGGAAGGGCAAGGTGAACAACAGAGACTTACAAACACATGAATTGTAATCCATAAAAACATAAAGCTTATTGCATAAAAACAGATCAAAAGGTTGTTCACCTTATGTAGAGGAGAGGGTTTCTCACCTTATGTGAAAATATTGTATAAAATTTAAAAAGTCAAATATTAGGTGAGATAAAACATAATCCCACATATGCCCTACTTATAAGAGGAGGAGAAGCAAAACTAGATTGAAGAGGAGAAGTAAAAGAAGGAGAAGGGCAATAGAAAGAGGTCACTCTCACAAATGGAGGTAAGGATGAGCTTAACCCTAATCACATGCATAATCATTACATTAAAAAGCACATACCTTCATGTGTTGCATGCTTGTAAGAGAGAGAGAGAGAGAGAGAGAGAGAGAGAGAGAGAGAGAGAGAGAGAGAGAGAGAGAGAGAGAAGTAGCATTAAATTTTGATTAGAGGAGACAGATGAGGGGTTTGTGAAGGAGGGATGGAGTTGAGGGTTAAGGGAGATGAGGTGAGGGTTTTTACCAAGGAGGGATATGAGAAGAGGGAGATGAGGTATGAAGAGATGATGTGAGGGTTGAGATGCAGTTGAAGGGGCGGAGGTGAAGGGATGAAGGTGTCGACAATATTCTTGTTGCCACATCAAAACAATAAGATGGTGCCACAGCCCCTGTTTATTTTTATGAGTGTGCTACTAGCCTCGCTACATGCCTATTCGCTTGGGTATAGGCCTGGCTATTGGGCTTGACTAACACCACAACTATGAGCCACTAGTCAGGCCATATGCACATTGCAAAAAAAGGATAAATTTGAGTACACATCGCACTTCCTATGCCACATTTAAAAGACTTGTTTTTTTACCATAGGGTGCTACCACCTTATTATCATCATCCCTAAATGATGATGATCCCATCCTCGTCGCGGCAAACAATGACAATCCCATTAATACTCGTCTTGCAGAGGGAACTATGACAAGTGGTTGAGGGAAAATATACGATGTCCTTGCAACAGATGATTGTGCACCTTCGTCAAATCACAATGGAACACGTAGAGGAATTTGGTGGAGTAAGTCCACATCATCAAGTTTACTTGTCTCGGGTGAGTTTTGAGCAAGTGATCACAAATGAATGGCATGTGTTTTTTCCATGTATGGTTAATCTTATATATTTGATTCATCATGCTACCATTGAAGGATGAAGATGAGCAACAAGTGGATCAGAGGATGATTGGGTCAATGCCTTCTTACTTAATGACAAGTGGTTGATGAACGAGGGAAACATAGACTTCACTAAGAGTGCATGGTTGAGAATACATCAACAAATTCCATGTTACAACCAAAGAAATAAGCATGATTTTGATGACGACATGACACACCGAATGACAACATGACATCGGATGGTATAGGAATGGAGGAAATGGTTAACAACTTCTTTCAAGAGGTATGAGAGTAGGGAGAAGAGTGTGTCATGCCCAATGAAGCGCTCTCACGAGAGAAGCAACAAGGACTCCACTATATAAGGTTTGTGCATATTCAATCCTTCATGCCACTCTAGAGTTCCTCAATTTCCAAAAAAGGAATGGATGGTGCAATGCTAGTGTGATGAGCCTCTTTTGGTGGTGAGTGCAATGCTAGTGTGATGAGCCTCTTTTGGTGGTGAGTGCATAACAATGATGATTAATATTTCTCATAGGCACATAATCTTAAAGGAGATAGATCCATCTTCGATTGATGCAGCTTGCTTACTGACAGTGGAGGCAATGTGTTTGATTAAGGAAAAATTTCCAAGATCAGTCAAATGCATCTAGTGGTAAACTTGGTGGTGGATGAGGTGGTCATGTGTTGTATAGTGCATGCTTGATGGATGTTCTCCCTTGAGAGGTTCATGAATACATTGAAGGACTTTGTTAGGCAAAGATCATGATTGGAGGAGCATGGTAGGTTGAATGGTGCAAGAGTCACTTGTATATATTTTGAAGTATCTCTCTATAGTGGATTCCTCCATGCATAGATTATTGAGCAATGAGGAAGATGAATGCATGGTCGGCTATGTACCACACGGAGCAAGGAAAGAGGGTAGACCATGGATCAATTTCTTTAGTTATTGTATATGTTGTTTATTTGGTGTTCTTGTAATGTACCATTTACAATACTATGTGGTCCAAAGGAAAGCATTTTTGCACAATTAGAATTGACTTCTAGAGAAATACACAAGATTGTGGGGTCATGGTCATGTCTTCATATTGGATGTTAAATGGTTCAAGGATGTGGTGTGTCACGATTCTCAAGCAACTATGAGAAGGTCATGGTCATGTCTTCATATTGGATGTTAAATGGTTCAAGGATGTGGTGTGTCACGATTCTCAAGCAACTATGAGAAGGTCATGGTCATGTCTTCATATTGGATGTTAAATGGTTCAAGGATTGTGGGGTCATGGTCATGGTCATGTCTTCATATTGGATGTTAAATGGTTCAAGGATGTGGTGTGTCACGATTCTCAAGCAACTATGAGAAGGCATCCAATTGGGATCATGGTAATAGACTCAACATTGTGGCTAGGTATAACATTATTAAAAATGTATCATTACAGACTTACATTATATGTTCAAGCTAAACACTCGGTCCCCCTTATTGTTGTTAATAGATTGTAGTTTTCCACCAGACATACATGCCAAGAAGTGGTGACATGTCATATAACTTGTTCCTTGTTCAAAGACTATTATTTTCCAAGATGAAGACATTGAGAAGCTTATGGAAGAGGTAAGAGTGTAAGATACACATGTCAATGAGAAAATGGAAGATCTAGAGTATGAGTTACCACCTACCAATGTAGGTGAAGGTGTCCCATGTTGTTGAGATATCAAGCTTAACTAGTGCTCTGAACATTGATGACCCACCTAGGTGATAGTGTTCGTACTTATGCCACTAGCATGGTTGTTGTGATTATGGTTGATATGCTACCATAACATACTATGTAACATCCATATTTGGATTACTAGAGTATGGTATAGTTATACCAGCTCATATAGTCTAGTTTCACACTATGGACCAACCATTATATGTTATAGTAGAAGAGTACTTTTTCTTATAGTATGTACGCTTATCTCTTTATATTAATGGTTGTAGAGAATAGAAGAAGATAGAAGAAAATTTAATCATCCATCTCTCTCGTGGCTTTCTCTCTGTGTTTGCTTGCAAGGAACTTAAGCTCTTTCTCTCCCCCGCATTCTCTTTATGATATTAGAGCTCCAATTCATGTGAGAGATAAGGAGGCAAGCACAAGGCAAGCAAGGAATTGGTACAAGTGAGGGGAGAAGACCATGTTAACTGAGTTTTTTTGGTGCATTTTGGGCCCTATTTTGGCTCTACAAGATTTTCACAAGCACTTTGTGAAAGTGTCAATTTTGATCGTGTATGCCTAATTTTTGGTTAAGTGCAAAATTGTAGCAAAACTTTGGTTAGTCTATGTAGAGAATCTAAGTGTTATAAGTTGTTGGATGTATGTTAATATGACTAGTTCACATATAGTTGATGTGGTGGATGTATGTTGATGTGACTAGTTCATATATAGTTGCTGTAAATAGATTTATAGTTGCAAGAAACTAGGGTTCGCCACTCAAGGCATGGAGTGACAATATGGGTATGGATCACCATTCTCACATCTCATATGGGAGAAGTTCACCACCATGAAAGCTTGCGCATGAGAGCTCCAAGAAAGATGTTAGTCAAAATGATCATAAGTGTATGTACAATGCCCATGAGCCCAATGTATCCTATAGCCCAAGGCCCCCAAAGACACATATGTAAATGACTCTAAACCCAAGTGTCTAGGCCCCATCCCCCATGTGCATGTGACACCAAATCTACTTCGTCATAATAGTACCGTAGTGTTCAAGATTATAGGTTTACTACAAGTGTAGAAGTTTTGGAAAAGCACAATTCGGTAAGTTGGTGCTACAAGTAAAGATGTCTGATATAGCTTGTCTCAAATTATTAGCAAAAATCTGGATAAGAATAACTTCCAAGCATGAAAGTTCAAATGGGAAAAGGATATTGGGAGTTCATCATAGGTGATGAAAAGGAGCCAGAGATTAGTGAAGAAAATCCCGCCCCTTAGCAAGTGTAGGCATTTAAAGCATGGCATGAAAGAGCTAGAAAGGTGTTATATTGGTTGTATGTTAGTGTGAAAAAATCTATGATCGTGCATATATAAGATGCACAAATGCCTAAGGAGGCTTTGCAGACCTTGGTGAAGACGTACAACCTTGGTGAAGATAAAGCAGGAGCTACATAATGCGACTAAAGAAAAACTAAATATAAATGATTACTTACTAAAGGAATACACACAATTTCACACCTCCATTGGGGTTCGAGAGATCTTTCTTGATTTTTAGGGACTAGTTTCTCTTCTCATTCATGAGAGGACATAAATATTGGGGGAGGTTCATCCTCTAGAAATTCAAATGAGCAAGCCTTCTACTAAGATATAAGTAGAGGCAGAGAGATCATCATCTAAAGGCTGAGGTGGAGGCCATTTTGGAAATAAAAATCATGGACAAAAGCAAAACAATATAAATCAAATGTACAAACAAGCGAAAGAGGCCACTCTAGAGGTAGGAGAGATCCAGAAAGGCCAAGGTGTTTTTGGTAAAGAAATCAAAATACAAATAGTAGAGAGTGCTATTATAAAATGATTGCTATAAAAAGTAAAATAATACCAAAAGTAAAAAGAAATAACAATCTATATAAATAGCATAAAGTGCTATTACTGTGGCAAACCAGGACACATGGAAAAAGATTGCTATAAAACATAGAATAATACCAAAAGTGAAAAGTTACAATAAGGTAACTATGTATCATCAAGTAAATAGGGTGGTGATGAATGGAAGTGAGTAGTTGTTTATGATGCAGCACATTCTCAGCTCCTCAATAAGAGATGTATTAGAATCAAGAGATGTTTGGCACCTCTATCCACATAACCAGTCATGGTTGGTGAGTGGTTTAGAGATATATAAAAAAAATGAAAAAACCAAGTTATGTAGAAACAAGTGATGATATTGTACATGCCATTATGCATGTTTGTAAAATGCCATTGTTTATGTAGGATGAAAAATGTACTTGGTAGATGTACTTCATGTTCTAAATATTACAAAGAACCTAGTTTCTATTGGATATATGGTTGAGTAGGGTTTGTAAAGTGAGGTTTAATCCTCAAGGATTTTTTTATGAAAAACTTCAAAAATCAGTTCTGCTTGGTTATATAAGGTAAGAGAAATGCCAAGATGCTTACTTCAGATGTGACCATGCCTAAGGTGAAGGTAGCCATGTTTGTACATGGGATAGGTGTCATTGTAGATATTAACATATGACACAAACTCATTGGTCTTATGAATATATAGCCAGCTCTGAAGTGTATGCAGGATCAAAATATTTTTATAGGTTTGCTAAAGTTTAAGGTTGATGTTATGCATAAAGTATGTGAAGCATGCTAGCTTTGTAAATAAGCAGGACAAACATGCTTCTCTGTATAAAAAGCACATCGGTGCAAGGCTATTGGATGTTATATATTTAAATGTATGGAAATTGACCAGGACTACAACAATTGTAAGTTGTTGGTATTATGTTACACTCATTGTTGATGATAATCACACAAAGAAAGTGTGGATATATTTTATAAAGGAGAAAATCAAGGTATTTGCTCACTTTTATAGAGATTTAAACCCTTGGTCAAGAAGGAAAAAGGCATGAAAATAAAATGCCTAAGATCAAACGGTGGGAGAGTGTATTTGTCCAACGAGTTCAAGAAGTAGGAAATCAAGAGATAGTTTACATGCAAGTACATTATGCAACAGAATGGTGTTGTAGTAAGGGAAAAGTAGGCAGATTGTACATTCTGCAAAACAGAATGGTGTTGTAGTAAGGGAAAAGTAGGCAGATTGTGACACGTGCCTTGACGTTTGAAAAGAATATGCTAGAAATATGTGGACAGAAGCATGCGTCAACTTATTTTTTACATTATGAGTAAGACTCCCACTGTCAGTTGTTCATAGTATGATACGCGAACAGACATTTATAGGTATAAAACTAAATATGTCTCACTTGAAAGTTTTTGGATGTATTCATATATCCATGTTTCTAATAAAATGAGAACAAAATTTGATCCCAAGTTAGAGATGCATCTTCATTGATTATGTTTTGGAGTAAAAAGGTTAAAGATGCTATAACCTTACCACTCATGAGATGCAAGTAAACAGAGATGCTATTTTTGTTGAGATGAGTAGTTTGTATACACCAATGAAGGTAATAGAAGATGTAGATGTAAGAAGTACTTAAGAAGTAATGATGATGCCCCACATGTAGAGCAATAATCACAAGTGCTTAGTGGACTTGGAGAGTCCTCTAGTAGTGGATCAAATGTTAGTCCATGGTCAGGAAAGTTGAGGATAGATGTATATACACATGTATCACATAAAGGGAAGGAAAAGGTAGATCAACCTTTTGTGTCTGACCTGTCAGTAGGTCACTCATAGGTGGATGGTGACTTTAGTGGCTCTAAGAAGAGCCTTAATGAGGAGCTTAGCATTTCATCAGTGGTTACTCCCAATGTAAGGAGAATCTAAAGAATTCTTTCTTACATGGTGATTTGCAAGAATAAGTATACATGATGTAACCACCGGGTTATGAGAGTGATGCACACCCAAATTTTGTATGTAGGTTATGCAAAGCTTGTATGGCTTGAAGCATGCATCCAAAGCATGGTTAAACAAGATCATGGAGTATCTTGTTACCATTGGATTTCAGATGTCCAATATAGATTTTTCACTTTATGTGAGCCGTGCTCTGCTCTTCTCCAACCATCTCACATTTTTCCATTGCTCCTCTCTCTCTCTCTATCTCTCTCCCTTGTCTCACTCTCCCCTGTCTCTCTTTTTCTCTCTATATCTTTCTCTTTGCTCACTCTCTATCTACCATCCCTCTCTCTATCCTTGCTCTCTCTCTATCCTTATCTTTCCTCTTATTCTCCTCTCTCTATCCATCTCTTCACCCACTCTCTATATCCTCCTCTCTAACCATCTCTTCACCCACTCTCTATATCCTCCTCTCTCTGTCCTTCTTTTTGCTCACTCTCTCCATCCTCCCTCTCCCTCTCTCTCTCTCTCCATCTCTTTGCTCACTCTCGATAGCCTCCTCTCTCTATCCTTCTCTCTCTCTCTCTCTCTCTCTCTCTCTCTCTCTCTCTCTCGTGTATCAAATGTCACATGGTTGTAACTTTGGTCTCATAGGTCACTCTGGCCTTTTAAAGACGTTAATATAACATTTCATTTCATTTCATTTCATTTCATTTCATTTCATTTCATTTCATTTCTCTCTCTCTTTGCTCACTCTCTATATCTTCCTCTCTCTCTTTCCGTTCTCTTTGCTCACTCTCTATATCTTCCTCTCTCTCTTTCTGTTCTTCTCTTTGCTCACTCTCTATATCCTCCTCTCTCTATCTCTAGCTTTCTCTTTCCTCTCTCTCTCTCTCTCTCTCTCTCTCTCTCTCTCTATATATATATATATATATATATATATATATATATATATATACATACATACATATATGTATGTATCTATGTACTATATATATATATATACATACATACATACATACATATATGTATGTATGTACTACACACACACACACACACACACATACATACATACATACATATATATATATATCCTTCTCATTTCTTAGCACAGTACACTGAAATCATGTTCTACATACAGATTCTTCTAGTCTACAAACTTAATACTACCTTATTCATTGTTATGGCTCACCCAAACCCCCGTTGAAACACATCCAACAAGAAGATTACCTGGTGAACCGCAACTATCATAAGGATCTTTCCGAGCTCGTAACCCTTGAGATCTCCAAGCTCCACAACTCCTTGAGAAACAATTCCACCATGCCTCACATGAGTGTGTCACATTGTCGCGTTGCACTACGTGTATGCGTCCCTCCTCTCACCTCACTTCACTCACACACACTCACTAGCATGGATTAGAGAGAGATTCGCAAGAGGATTAGCAAGAGTAAGACTCTATTGAACAATGGGAGAGTTCTTTGTATTATGAGAGATTTTCACTTACATACATGACCATAAGTGTTTACACTCACTTAAACTGTGATCGACCGAGCACTTTAGACCTAATGCTATTACAATGAATAATCTCATAATATATCCATGAAGTACGTCACTTGAAACTTCATCCTAAATCGCTACCACACGCTCTTAAGGCAGAAATCACCATAAGTATTCCGTCGGACCATTACGAGCACCCGTCAAGTTGTAGATTTAGACATTGTTGCTTCATATCTTGAATGTATGACCTTTTGGTGTATCTAGATACCTTGACTCCTTAATGTAAGATAATGGTAGTAGATCTTGTTAAGCATAGAAATGGGTTAACATTCCCCCTTTTCTTAATGCCAATTGATTTTGTATAGACCACACTAGAGGATAAGGTAGTTAACACCTTCATGAAGGCATTAGTACATAGAAGCTCCTCAGGTGTTTAGGAGCTTACTTGGAGTATAGTATGTAGAGTTGAGCTTGAGGGAGAATGTTAAGATATCAAGCTTAAATAGTGCAAATATGGATGACATGCCAAGATGATAGCTCTACACTTATGCAATTAGCAGGGTTGGTGAGATTATGGATGATATACCATCAGTGGTTTACAAGATGTGTGGATAGCCACTTTGGTCTACTAGGGCATAGTTATAACCCCAACTCATATAGTTAAGTTCAAACTATAGACCAAACTTGTATGTTTTAGTAGAAGAAGACTTTTCCTTATAGTACCACCTCATATAGTGGGGTTCATACTATGGGACTGACCTTGTATATTTTAGTAGGAGAGTACTTTCTCTTATAGTACTAGCTCATTTAGTGGAGTTACACCATGAACCAACCTTGTATGTTTTAGTAGGAGAGTACTTTCCCTTATAGTATATACACTTATTTTCCAGTTATGGTTGTAGAGAAGTAAGATGATAAAAGAAATTTCTGCCATCCATGTCTCTCTCTTATGTGCATGTCTACAATTTACTTACAAGGTGCTCAAGCTTACCCTCTCCCCCTTATTCTTTTTTATAAAAATTCAACCATTATAATTTTTATCAACAATTTTCATCTTCTTATCTATGCCTAATTAATCCCACAAGTAGTTTAGCTTTCCCAAACAAGAAGATCTATGTATGCAAAGTCTCACTTAATTCTCATAGTAGCAAAGAGTGCTTATCTACAATTTGCTTTTACAAGGAGCTCATGTTCACCCTCTCCCCCGTATTCTTTTTTATAAAAATTCAGCTATCATAAATTTTCTCAACAATTTTCATCTTCCTATCTATATCTAGTTAGTCCCACAAGTAGCTTAGCTTTTCCTAAACAAGAAGATCTATGTCTGCAAAGTGTCACTTAAATCTCATAGCAGAGAATTAAACTCTCTCAAAACTCTAAGCTACTATGTAGTGATGATTGAATTGAAAAGCTAAATCAAGCTAAGATTAATTACTCGATCAATTAGTATGAGTAAGGATTAATATCTCTACTAAGCAAATATCATCAATAGTTAAAGATAAATTATGCAAGCATTTTTCAACTAGGTTGACGCGAGAAAAAGTTTTACCCAAGCAGAGAAACTTGTTTACTGACAATTTTTCACATTAATCCAATCTCAACCACCCCTTCTCTATAAACTAATACAAGCACATGGAAAAATCCAACTCCTGAGGAGGAAGAAAATAAACAAAACTAGATTAGAAAAAAAATCATTGATTAATTAATAAAAATCAAAGAATTTGAGACATAAATAAATGATTTAAAGCTATGATTAACTCAATATTGCTCTCTTGATCATCGTGGGATGTTTAAATTTTTAAATCACACAAAAATTAAGAGATATATGAGCAAATTTATCTTCTCTAGCAAAATGAACCAAAGAGAAGTTGTAATTTTCTCACTAATTTCTAATTAATAAAAACAAGTGTAAGTAGCCTAATTGATGATTCCTAAGTGATCTCATTAAGCTAATTAGTCTTATCCTACTAAATGAACCAAAGAGAAGTCATAATTTTCTAATTAATTTCTAATTAACAAAAACAAGTGTAAGTAGCTTAATTGATGATTCTTAAGTGATCTAATTAAGCTTTATGCAATTTATAATAAACATCAAGCAATGCAAGCCTAAGTATCCTAGTTAAAGCTTAATTAGCTTACTAATTTTATTGAGATATCAAGCTCAACTAGTGCTATGGACATTGATGACTCACTGGATGATAGCTTCTGCATTTATGCCACTAACATAGTTGGTGAGTATGCCACCAGTGTGGTGAGTATGCCATCAATGATGACAGGCAATGTGACATCCATATTTGCATTACTAGAGTATGGTATAGTTATAGCGCTAGCTCATATAGTCTCATTCACACTATGGACTAGCCTTGTATGTTTTAGTAGGAGAATACTTTCCTTTATAGTATGTAGTCTTATCTTTATAATATAGTAGATTAAGAGAAGAATAACATAGAAGAAAATTCAGCCATCCATCTCTCTCGTGTGTGTGTTCGCTTGCAACAAGGAACTCAAGCTCTCCCTCCCCCCCACATTCTCTTTATGGTATCAGAGCTCTTGTATATGTGACAGCTAAGGAAGAAAAGAACAAGGCAAGTAAGGAAGCAATACATGGGTACGATATTTCTCTCTCTTTCCCTCTTTGATTTTGGAACAACACCTTTGGTAGCTATGAGACCTATAGGCAGTAAAGGTAGGGAAGTCATTATCTCATATTGAGACATCCTCCTCAGTGAAGGAAGAAGACCATGTTGTGTTTAGTTAACTATGCATTTTGGGCCAAAACAAGATCTTCTTGCTTCACCCAAGATGAGGCTTGAAATATTAATTGGATATTTTACACATTTTTGTGTGATTCAATCTTGTTTTGGCTTTTCAAGTTTTCTTTATGCACTCTGAGAAAGTGTCAATTTTGACTGTGTATACCCAATTTTGGCTAGAGAAAAGTTGTAGCAAAAAAGTTAGTTACAAGACATTCTTGTAAAGATTCTAAGATTTGCAAAATTATTGGTGGATGAACGTTTGTATGATTCATAAACAATTATTCACACTATAACTAGTGTACCATACCATTGTGTTGAAGATTACAAAGTTTGTTTTGCAAGTGCATAAGAATTTATAAGCACTACTTGTGTTGAAGATTTCAAAGTTTGTTGCAAGTGCATAAGAATTTATAAGCACTACTTGGTAAGTTTCTACTACATGTAATCATGTTTGATAGCCTATCCCAAATTATTATGAGCAAGAAGTTGGACAAGAATAACTTCCAAGCATAGAAGTTTAAGATGAACAATTTTCTTACGGGAAAAGAATATTGGGAATTCATTACAAGTGATGAAAAGGAACCAGAGATTGTTGAAGAAAATCTAACCCCACAATAGATGCAACCATATAAAGCATGGCATGAAAGAGCTAGAAAGAAGTTGTATTGGTTGTCTATCAATGTGATAAATTCTATGATTCTATGATTGTATTGGTTGTCTATCAATGTGATAGATTCTATGATTGTGCATATAAAAGATGCACAAATGCCTAAGGAGGCTTGGGACACCTTGGTGAAGATATAGTATAAATATCCAAGCTCAAAAGATGCACCTAAAGCAAGAGCTATATAATATGACCACAGGAAAGCTAAGTATGAAGGTTAAAGAGCTTGCAAATACCCTTGCTTCTATTGGATCACCATTAGATGATGATGATATGGTGTCTATTACCTTAAATGTCCTTGGCAAGGAATACAGCTAGTTTTAGACCTCCATTGGAGTTCGAGAAAACTTTCTTGATTTTCAGGAATTGATTGCTCTCCTCATCCGTGAGATAGGAATTGATTGCTCTCCTCATCCGTGAGATAGGAGATAAATATTAGGGAAGGTTTATCCTCTCAAAATTTACAGGAGCAAGCTTTCTACTCAGATACAGGTAGAAGTAGAGGTAAGTCTGTAAATAGAATGGAGATATATAAATAACACTTACATAAACCCTAATTAGCTCTCACTCAACCATGCACAAGAATAGACCTCCTTCACATACTCTCCATCTTCCAAAATCCACACACAATTGTAAGTTCACACCATACTAATGTAACACAAAATATTCATACACTTAGCCATTGGGCATGACTAATTACTATCCACACACTCCTATCGCCACTAATGCACACCGCATGTATCACACCAACACTAGTTGGATGAACTTGCTATCTCAACACTCCCCCTCAAGTTTATCATATCCATCTCTAGTACTCCAAGTCTGTCTCTGAAGTACTCATACTTCTCTTTCCCAAGTGACTTTGTAAAGAGAAGTACTCATACTTCTCTTTCCCAAGTGACTTTGTAAAGATATCAGCAACCTATTCTTCAGTCTTCACATATACCAAATCAATCTATGCATCTAACACCTCTATAATAAAATAAAAATTAACCTTACATGATATCATGATATATTGGATTGCTGGCCAACTGAATACTACTCATGCTATCACAATGTATGGAAACTCCTCCATCATGATCTTATCCCGAGTTTCCTTAGCCAAAACACTTTAACCCTAGCTACTCTTCCTCCATGCTAGATAATGTAACTATGGGTTGCTTCTTATTGCTCCAACTTACAGTAGCACTTCCCAAGCTGAATACATACCCACTAGTAGACCTCCTATTAAGCAATTCCTACACAACCTGCATCCATGTAACCATACACCATCACATTCTTTTTATGCTCATAAAATAGAACACAATGAGAAGTGGTCTTCACATATCTCATAATCTTCTAACATCATCCAAATGTGGCTTCCTAGAACTCTGTATAAATTGGCAAACTAGTCTCATTGTATAACATAAATCTCGTCTAGTGGTAATCAAGTAATTCAAGCTACCAACCATCTTCCTGTACATGGTAACATCATTCAACTTATCACCAAAATCAACCCTTAGCTTTATGTTTTTCTCCAATGGTGTCACCATAGGCTTACATCTAGTCATGCCATACTTTACTTACATATCCAAGGGATATTGCCTTTGCACCAACCATATACCATGTGATATCTTAATAACCTTAATGCCAAGAAAGAATCTCAATTCTACCAAGTCTTTCATGTCAAGCTAGCTGCTCAATGATACATTGACATTAGCTATATCATTCCCGTAAATCATCTATGACTATCAAATCATCCACATAAGTCACAATCATCACCAAACCATTCTGTGCCTTCCTTACATATAGTGAAGAATATGAGTTCTTAACATGAAAGAGAGATTCACACATTTGAACACAAAAATCTTGCAATGAAGACAAGCCTAAAGAATAATTAGCAATGTCTTAATTATCAAGAAATCAAACACATGTACAAAAGTATGTTTCAAACCCAATTCTTTGCCACCCTCATTGACTGTCGTGTGGCAAAGCCGACTATGCCTTGTCGGGCTAAGAGTGTAAGAAAACACATTAGTGGAAGTAGAATCAACACAAGATAAAACATTGAATTACAAAAAGAAGTGGAGAGTAAACAATATTACTATTTGCAAACTTTGATTACAAACTGATGGTGATCTGCCCACCCGTGTGCTTTGGGTAAACAACTTTGATGGTGAACTAGACAGACTCTGAACGGAGGATGTCTTTTTTATAAGAGTGCTTGAACACAATGAACTTGATGATGAACTAAGGCTGCCCAACTAGTCTATATATAGTACCCAAGGTCGGCATGGGCGTAGATCGGCCATGTCAGTCAACCTACAACATGAGCGACTGACCATATTATCCAATGGGATAATATTAGACTACAATGCAGTCCCATAGCAATTATGTGCATCTCCCATGGCTATCTGAGACCGTATGGATACTCAAACAGGCCCCACAACCTGAGAACAATGTGTCCTCAGTTTGTCGTCTAGCACTCACTAATCTGGTCACTCATTCCACACAAGCATGCATCCTACTTGGCATAGTGCCAAGTCTACATAAGCCGTCTCCTAACCATCTGGCCACATTTGGCCACCATCTAATGTGTAAACTAAGAATTGCTGGATGCCCGAGTGCTCACCACAATGGCTACTCCTCATAAAGGGGGCCTTACAAGATAGAGTACATATGTCATCTGCAGAAACAACATGAGTGCAATATTGAGAAAATACTTTTCCAATGCCTGTCATGCCGTGTATTGCACAGAAAGACCAAACTCCCCACCAACTTCCGGTATACTGCTTCATATCCACAAGTAGATAAGCATCTTTGATAGAAAGCTTCGCATCAACCTCCATGGATTTAACCACTAACTTACACTCAGTCATGCCAAATGTCTTCAGAATTTCTCATGCATACCTTTGTTGAGAAATGAAGATTCCATTTGACTCTTGCCATACCTCAATCCCCAAACAAAAATGCATAAGCCCAAGGTATGTCATATCAAACTATGTACTTAACATCTCTTGTGCCTGTCGAATCTTCTCTTCATGGTTCCCCGTTATAATGAGGTTGTCCACATATAGGACAATGACCATGTACCTAATTAGCTCAAAGAAAATATACAAATTTTACATCTGATGGTCTTTTAAAAAGATAATACTTACAAAGAAAGCATCTATCCGCTAATACCATGCCCGAGGGACCTATTTCAGCCCATACAATGCCTTCAAGAGTCTGCACACGTTGTTTTCTAAGTCGGGTACCTCAAACGTGAGTGGCTACGCCACATAAATCTCCTCCTTGAGATGGCCATTCAAAACTGTTGACTTCACATCTATTTGCAATACAGCCACTTTCCATGAGCAGCCAAGGCTAATACTATGGAGATAAAAAGTTGGTGTGAGCCAAGAACTCAAAAGTCGTGCAAGCTCCCATCAGCTCCCTCCCTCTCGCCTGTGTCGCCTACGCCGCCTGCTATGTGCCTTTCCTTCCCCCCTGTCACACTCGTTGTTTCCCTCCCATTCCTTGCTTCGTTGACTCCCCCCCCCCCAAATTCATAGTTTCGCTACTCGCATCACCCCCATTCATTGCTTCACTGTGCCCCCCCCTCATTGCTTCGCTGCCCGCCTCCCCCCCTCTCTTCATTCTGTTGCCCCCCCCTTTTCATTACGCCCCTTGTGCTGCCCCACCCCCCCTTTTCATTACGCCCCTTGTGTTGCCCCCCTCCCCTATTCGCTACTCTACCCGCCCCCCTCTCTGTGGCTTTTGCCCACCCACTCCCCCCTCATCTTTTTGGGGATGCCCCCCACCCCCCTTATTTTCTTTTCTTTTCTTTCTTCTTCCTTTTTTTTTTTTTTTTCCAGAGCCGCCCCCTCCCTCTTTTCTTTCCATCCTCCTCTTTGTTTCCTCGTCCCTCTCCTCTCTCCCCTCTCGTGCAGGTTGGTGCTTTCTAGCTTCTAGGGTTTTCAGCTTTATTCGGCAAATATTCTAGTCTTCACCCTCAAGAGGACTCCATGGAAGCCGCTCCATCATCCCCAACTGAAGTTGCCATTGCTTGCATTACCTTCTCCGAAGTAGATCTACAGCTTCTTGCAACGACCGTTGCCTCACTTGAGGCCTCCACCCTAGGCTACAAAATTGTTGGTAGCCACCATGCGCATGGACAGCTCAGGGATCTTTTTCAAGCCAACCTCATTAGCAAACCTATAAAGATCACTGATAATCACTCTCTAGGGCGCGGATACTACCAGGTGGAGTTCGACTAGCCATTGGCATCAAACCGAGTCATGTAGCTGAGCCCCCTTGCACTACGTACGACGCAAGACTTCTTTACATGGTGGCAGCATAGCTTCAATCCAACGTTTGACCCATTGGCTGGTGTTTCGGGCTTCCCAGTGACAGCAGTTTGCTTCCCAGGCCTTTGGAAGGAGTACCTTCCTATTCTCCTGGTGATTGGTGGTGCAATTGGGAGAGTGATGGAGTCTCCCCCCCACCGTTGCCTCGGCCCTCTCAAGGGCAACAGGGATTCCATCCCTCCATATTTGTGTTGCCTCGTTCCAGTCTTTATCGCATTGTATATCTATTCTTAACCTGTGAGGCGATCGCATACAGCAAGTGCACGGAGTATTTTGGCCTTCCAGGCCAATGCTTCATTTGCAAACAGATGGGTTATTTAGCCAGAGCTTGCCCTCGACGGCAATCCCAGAGACCGCCTCTGATGGTTCCTCTCCCTAGTTCTCGGGCTAACCCTCCCTAGGGAGTAGAGAGAGAGGCAAGCCTTCAAGCAACAGAGCACCAAGCCCCGACTTCAGATGACCCACGGGTGGTAGGTGGTGAATGGCTGCACCACGCCCGGACCAACAGAGCCTTGTGCCACCACCATGCGCAACCAGGCTGGCAAATCTCAGGAGGATTCGGTTCTATCAGAGAACCGTTATGAGCATTTATCTCAGCATTTTCCCATTGGTGATGTGCCCTCTCTAGTCCCAAAGCGGGACCCTTCTGTCCCACCAATATGGCGGCCGATTCCTTGTCGAGATCCCCCCCCCCCCCCCGATCCCGAGTGTTCTGAGAGACTAGCCGACCTCTCTAAGCCCCCGATGGGTCCCTCCCCTGAGCTTCCCTCTCCAATGGATCCCTCACAGCAGCAACCCCTCCTCGGCCTCTACGCTCCCCTCTGCCCTCTCTCGCCGCCTCCCCCTCCCCCTCCTCCTTCCCCAATCTCGATATCGACTATACCTGCCGCACCACACTCTACCCTGCCTTTATCATCTGAGCCCTATTGCAGAGCACTCTCGTCTCGCCACCCCAACAGCCCCTGCTGACCCAAAGTGGAGGCGGCCACTGGGATCATTCCGTCGCTTTCATTGATTTTCGGAGCTAGTAGAGATGACCATTGCCGCCTCCCCGGTGAGGGCTCTCCTACCAGAGTCCCTAGGGGGGGGGCTAGGATCATGGGACAGTCTATGGACTACAATTTCTTCCGATGTTTTGCTGTGATGGAAGGGACCGACATGTTTGAGGAGACAATAGCCCCTGTTCAGGTTTGTGTGGTTTTTCACCCCTCCATGCCCTCTATGCTAGATAATGGTGCGATGATCTTCTCTTTCCCCTTTAGTGCAGCCCCCCAGGGATAGAGTGGGATCTTGAGTTGGTGGCAGCTGCCATCCAAGGTCAAGCAGTTGAGCTCTCTTGCCATCTCCACGATCTCCACATCACCGACATTCTCACCCATTTTTGGCCTATGGCTAGGATGGAGCCTGGGGGTTCATCCCATCAAGGCTAGGACATGGGGAGATGGTAGTCTCCAGTCTAGAGGTGGTGCTTTTTGTGCTCATGCATAATTCTGCTACGGTACCTCTTCCCCCCTCTTACACATACCTCTACTATGATCGATGGAGTCCGGAGCATGCATATGCGTGCACTCGTACAAAGTGGCGTCACATGGAGGACAGGATTAGTGCCCACCTGGCATATTTTCGCCCTCGCACAGATTGTGATTATTCCCCGTCTAAAGCCTTGCCCAAGACTCTTCGAGTGGAGGGCAATTCTGCTAGTGCCGCATCTTGATATGCGAATTATTTCATAGCAACATTCAGGGTTTAGGGGGGGCTCAGTGCTTTCATAGACGAGGTGTCCTACGTGGTGAGCTTCAGAGGGCCATAGTGGGGGGACCCCTAGACATTCTTTTCCTCTAGGAGCATCATCTCTCAGAGGGGCACACCCACAAATGCGGGAAGATTCTTCCAGGCAAGAGTCGCAGTTCTTGGTCCCCATCCTTCGGCCCTTAGGGCTGTAGCGAGGGGTGTGTATATCTGTTAGTGAGCAATAGCTACCGGCAATGATGATTGGCTTAGGAGTCATTGTGCCGGGGCGTGCACAGTGGATTACCATTACTATTGGAGAGGATGGCATTGGCTTCCTCAATGTTTACGCTCCGAACATTGCTACAGGTAAAGTCCTCTTTTGGAGCCCAATACGGCAAGACCCTCCCTCAGGCTGACTTTTGGTGCTTGGGCGGTGACTTAAACATGATAGAGGCAGCATAAGACAGACTTGGGGGTGGCACGGCCACAGTTTCAGGAGCTGAGTACTCTACTTGGGAGGAGATGATTCTTGCAGCCAGGGGACAGGAACCTTGGCATCTTCGAGAGTTTGGGCGTAGCATTGGGAGCCTTTTCTTCTCGAGATTGGATAGGAGCAGCACCGACCCCAATCTCTCTAGACTTGACAGATTTTATGTTGATGAGTGGGCTTGCAGAGCCGAGGGGGTATGATTGGTATTTTTGCATGCACTTCATTTTTTGACCATGCCTCGATTATTTTATCCTTATTAGAGGACCCCTAGAGGCATGACAAGCATATCAGCTCGAGGATTATGAACAGCCTCATTCAAGACCCCGAGATTTGTGGCAAGATAGAGCAGATATGGGTGGGATTGGATTTTCTTTTAGGCTCTACTACGCACACATTGGAAGAGGAAGCCCAGAGCCATTTAGAGGGTTTCTAGGAGCAGGAGAGGAGTTTAAGGAGTCGTCTTGCCTCTTTTTACAACGGCTTCAAGAGAGGTCCCCGAATAGCCAGTGGATCGAGAGCCAGCTTGCCGCCGCTCGCACGGAGATTAGATCACTTCAAGAGAGGTCCCCGAATAGCCAGTGGATCGAGAGCCAGCTTGCCGCCGCTCGCACGGAGATTAGATCTATAGAAGAGAGGAGGGTGGAGTACAGGTATCATGCCAGGGCCTCTTTCTGGACTCAGGCAGGTGATATAGTGACAGGGGATTTCTTTGAGATAGCTGGCCCCCACAAGAGGAGAGACGGTATTCGCAAGATGCGTGGCCAAGATGGAGTTATAGTTTAAGATCTCCCCCAGGTGAAAGCCATCACCACAGACTTTTGTCGATCCCTCCTCAGCATCTCCACAGGTGTTGGAAGCACGCAAGAGGGTCTAGTGGCATACGAGGGAGGTGGATCCCCCTTCTCTTCGGTCATCTCCACAGGTGTTGGAAGCACGCGAGAGGGTCTGGTGGCTGAGGAGTTGGCGAAGGCATTGATGACACTTCCCAGGGGCCAACGGGCTTCTAGTCTCCTTCTTTCTTCGCCATTGGGACCTCATGCAAGGTGGCCTTCGAGCTGCCTTCAATAAGATTATGATCACAGGTGCCATGCCAAAGAGGCTCTTAGGGGGCTTGATTCACTTGATTCCCCAGGAGATTGGAGACCCATCACTCTTCTAGGGACAGCCAAATCTTGGCCAAGGCCATCAACAGGAGACTTTGGCCTTTTCTCCCAAACTTGATCCACAACACTCAAACCGGCTTTGTTCACGGTCGCAGCATTCTGGACAACATCTTTACCTTCTGGGAGAGAGGCGATAGCTTCGGCCAGGATGCGGCAGCAGCACCTCATTGTGCTACTCCTAGACTTTGGCAAAGCTTATGATAGGGTGGATTGGAGCTTTCTAGAGGGCACTATGAGCTGAATGGGATTCCCCATGGAGTGGATTCGTGGAGTCTCAGGACTTTACTCAACCTCACACAATCATGTTCTCATATAGGGAGTTGGTGGGGCGACAAATTCCCCCTTTCTCGCTCGGTTAGACACGACTATCCTTTGGCACCTTACCTCTTCCTATTCGTTCGTCTCGAGGCCATGAGTAGTTTTCTCTCCGCCCAGGAGACCGAGCTTCAGGGATTGTGTCTTCCCCTCCACACGCATGAGGAGCTGCTGGACTCAAAGTTTGCAAATGACACAGTAGCTTTCCTTGCAAGAGATGTGGGGAATCTACAGAGATTTGCGGAGGTGATCAAGGTTTTCTGCCGCACATCAGGAGCACAGATGTTGACTGGCACAAGTCGAATGGTTTTTGGGTAGGCTCAGCACCATCCCCGACTGGTGGCGACCAATTGAGGATTTTCAGTGGATCCCGAGAGACACTCTAGTTCGATATCTCCGTTGCTAGGTGGGCATTGATATCTCTTTCGAGCAATAGCTCGCTCCCCCGCTTCTTTTGAGTATTCGGAAGAAGCTTCTATATTGGAGCTCAACAAGGCTCTCCCTATAGCAGGCATGATGGTCATGGTGAACAAGGTACTTCTTGCCACCATGTAGTACATCACTTCATGCTGGGCCTTTTCTCGGGCATGTATTTGCTAGGTACAGCAATTGATCCAAAATTTCTTTTGGGCCAGAAGTGATGGGAGGCCACCAAGGTGGCATGGAGAGTGATTATTCAACTTCATCGCAGAGGGGGGCTAGGCCTCATTGACCCGGCTATTCATAGCCGCACCCTACTAGGCAAGTTGATTGTTAAAGGCCTCCTTCCCGGTGGTGAGCCATGGAAGGATTTCTCGTTGGCCCAGATTTTAGCCCACACTCCGAGTCTTGGAGACCCTTCGCTGCAAAGTACCATATGGATCTTCATAGAGATTTGAGCCCGTGGTTTTAGCCTGGCTTTTGAGGAACGATTTGTAGCTAGCTTACTTCGTGCTTGGGAGCACCTTAGGCCTGCCCTCACATAGATAGCTCCAGTTGCATCAGAGGAGTGGCTTTGGTAGCCTTTGGTCTGGAATCCCTGATCCGTTTACCCAGTGGCCACATCCTAGGGGCTTGACAGCATGTTTCTTGGGGCACCTTGAGCATGGGACTAGAAAGGTCTCTTGGAGATTAGATCGCCCACATGAAGTTACCCATGGTGGTGTGGGAGAGAGGCCTGGTAGGGATCCGGGGTAGAGATAAGCTCAGCATCGACATCGACTCTGCTATCCCTTAGGAATGGCAGACTCCCCCAGACCCGAGTCTCCCAATGTGGCTAGGTGTGTTTACCAAACACGATATCCTAGTGGCAATCCACAGAGTAGATGAGGACAGTGGTTAGCTCACCTTCTCTATTGGATCCCAATGCAAACTAGAGAGATCTGAGCTTCCCTTGGAGGATTTTAGTGGCTGCACCTTGCAAAGGGTGAGGGTGATTGGTTTTCGGGCATGAGAACGACATATTGATCGCGCACTAGCCAAAGTGGCCAAGGAGAGATTATGGCAGCTATGGATATGGCAATGTCGACCTCTCGCACGCCTTCAGTGGGATCCAGGAGAGTGGACTTGGCATGATCCAACAGATTGGGAGGAGACTCTGGATATCCCCTTCTTTGCATATACTGCACGGCTAGGCCGCAGGATCCAAATGCCCGAGATAGATGGCACATCGGCAACAATAGCACATTGGCAGTCTCAAGGCCTCTCACAACGTTTCCTTTCAGATTTCTAGAAGATACAATGGGACAACTTTCGGCCAAGAAAGATCACCCTCTTTCTTTGGTTGATGGCACATATAAGAGTTTAGCGGTTGGTACCTGGCTAGCAGTTGGTGGTCGACCAACGCGTTGCTCGCGGTGCAGCCACCCCAAGAGACTCAAAGACATTGCCTTTGGGATTGCCAAAAGGCTCAGCAAATTTGGCAAAGGATTCTCTGCATCTTTGCTATTATGGACAGGGCATCGACCCAGATCATCACATGGGACTGTCGCTTGGGCCACAGAGGCTGGAGTGGTCATGGCTTATGAGGAGGATGGGGGAGGGCTAGGCCTTCAGATATCTCACCATCGTATTGCAACAGTACCAATCATAGCCCCACCTACAAGCGATTTGCCAGAGATGGGAGTTTTGTAGTAGCATAGCAGCCTGGCACATTTGGCGTGCGAGATGCAGCGAGGCCATCAAGGGCACCCACACTCTACCGATGGAGATCATCAGGAGCATACGGTTTGATATTATTTACACCCTCCGCAGTCAGTGGGGAAAGTTACAAGGAGGTTCATACCGCATGCAGAAGCAAGGGGAAGCTTTCTTGCGAATTTGGATAACCCATTGCTTTCTATGACCACATCTCCTAAAGATAACCAACAATGAGCTATGCGTTGACTTATATAGGCCATGTAAGGTCATGTGGACTAGCTGACCTGCTATCGACTAGGTCCCTGGACATAAAATAAACCTTTGTTGCAGCCAACACCAGAATGCCTTCTTTATCTGATGGTGGCCAATAGCCACTGGCCCATCCCAATGCCTTCCCTACCAATAATAGCTACTAAAGCTCCTAAATCCCGTCCTAAATATGATCTTTATTTGTTGCCCTTCATGGATTAGCTATGGAATTAGAATGTATATGTAGCCGCTCCCTATGGAAGGCCTACAAATCGGAAGATAAAATACACATTATTAGATCACTTAACCAATGCAAACAATGGAACAATAGTTGCAACATTAAAACTGGAAATGACAAAGAACAATTGACACCATCAGTGGGGCCGGAAAGCCCCCCCCTCAATACAGTCTGTATTTCTTGGAGTATTTATATGTACAAGTGTTCAAGGGCCCCAAGGCACTGAAACAATAAGGTTTCTCTCGATGACGAATCGATTGTCGGAGTAGACCAAATCACAGGCAGTCTCCCACCTTCACTGGGTGAACTCCCACCCCCCACTGGTCTTCCGGGACTGTGCACCAATAGGCACGCCAGTACTAACACCTGGCAAGGTGAAGCACCACAGAGGGAGTGATACCTAGTGCTCCCAAGTAAGCTTTGCTTCCAGTTTTCCTCAAGCCCCATTGACCTTCACTCGCTCCTCTGAATGTGGGCACGGTCAGGGTAATGATAATTAAACTAAGGAGATTGATCAAAACATACTCAAGGTGGATCAAAGATTGTACAAAACATCATGAATATGAGAGGCAAAAATCTGGTATATACAGAAAATTGATATGAGATTAACACAAGAAGACACTAATTATGATTAGACATGAACCAAACTTACATAACCACTTGATCACGACTTGTACCTTATTTAGAGACTCCTCTACCCTATTTTTAGTTGCATGAGTTGCATGAACAACATGCACCAACCATTTGTAGGCTTTACACACCAAAACCACTGACCACTAGCCTAACAACCACATAATAAATTGGACTAAGGAGTTGGGATTACATTTATCCAACAATATCCCCTTCTGCTAAACCTTATAATTTCCAACTGCTAACCCTAGATGATTGTCATCATCTCTTTGTCTTCTCATGGACTCCCACACGGTCATCCTTCCCTTCATGGCAACCTTTTCACTAAAAACCTTGTCTTAGGTCTCTGACTCCACTCCAAATTTGATGAAGATCTATGCATCTATTCCACTTTGTCCTCTAGCCCCTTATTGTTTGTCCCAGAACACTTTCTTTGGTCTTCTTTTCCTAAGTATGGAGTCTCTGGCACTCTCCTCCACCCCTTGGATGATGATCATCCCTTGCAACCGTTTAAGCCTTTCCTGGTATACCCCAAGTGGCATACAACTCACAGGGCTCCCATTCCCCTTGGGTCTTGTGGAACACCACCAACAAAACTTATTGGAACTTCTTCCATGTCTTGTGTTACTCTCCTTGGACTGTGCACATTCATCTAGGAGACCGTAAGTGTTTAGCATCATTGAACTTGAAGCTCAGTGTCACCATTTGGCCCTCCTAGCTCTATTTCACATGATGGAACCTTTTCCCAAACACCAGACAGGTGGAAGAAGGCATGGGGACAAGGGCCATAAGGTTTGCTCAAGAAAAAGCACCAGTCTTGGTTTAAAAGCAAGAAAAAGTAAAAAGTCAAACTGGGTTGACCGCAACCAAGAGCACCACTCACAAGATGTCATGTGCAAGACATGCACTGGCTAAGCTCAAAGCTAATGCTAAGGAGAGCAACCAAATAAAGACAGATCAATACCATAGATTAGGAGCATGAATTGCTAGTTTTAGCAGGGATTTAACTAATGATGGACATGGAAGGGCTGTCGACCAACAGATTCAGATTAAGGTCCACTCGGTTGTTGCAGCAAAAGTCAGATGTTTGTCCAGGTGGCTGGCCGACCAACATTCGGCCAGTTTATGGTGTCATGTCCAACCTATAAAAGGCAGTTTTGCTCAATGATTTGATTCATTCAGTCCAGCAATGGGCTGGATCATAGATTAGGCCTAGAGTAGGGTTCACACCTTTTCATTGGAGGCAGCCAAGGGCTGCAAGACTGTTGTACATTTTCGTACTTTATGATATACTGAATACTCAGCTATCTCTCTCTCTCTCTCTCTCTCTCTCTCTCTCTCTCTCTCTCTCTCTCTCTCTCTCTCTCTTCTGCATGCATTTTGCATCAGCATGTTCCTAGATGGTGTTTAGGCCTGAAAGAAGGCTCCCACAGCTTTTGCGTGTTCCTAGATGGTGTTTAGGCCTGAAAGAAGGCTCCCACAGCTTCCGCATGTGACATTGGTATCAGAGCTTCAAGCTGGTTCTTAGATATTGTTGTTGCCCATGTCTGGCGACTCCATCATGCATGGATGAAACCATCTTCTGTGTCTTGATCTTGTGGTGGTGTGGGAATCATGCAACTTTGTCTCAGCATCAAGCTCAGCAAGGCTAAACACTGATCCCAGATGAAGGTGCACATGTTCAAGGTATATATATACCTAGATGAATCCAGGAACATGCCCAAATTCACCTTTTAGGAACATGCATGTTATATACTCATGGTAGTCAACCCACAAGACTATATAACTATCAACTCCATTATGTATAGTGTCCTAACAGATTTGCTGCAAACAGAATATCAGGGATGAGTGCTCATGCCCAACTAAGGGAAGTAGCAAATAGAAAGAATTAGTACAACAAATAAGTAGTTGATAGGGCAAATGCACCACTAAAGATACAAAGAATAAGCACAATATCAACTGGCCGTAACTCGGACGAAAACTTCACAATGTGAAATCTACATGTCCGCTAATACAGCTCAATTATATACCTAGATGAACCCAAGAACATGCCCAAATTCACCTTTTAGGAACGTGCATGTTATATACTCATGGTAGTCAACCCACAAGACTATATAACTATCAACTCCATTATGCATAGTTTGGACTAGATACTACGACATCCCCACTAACATCATCAGTGCCCAATAGTGGGATAGGGACTTGCATGATGAGATTTACATGGAGCAGCCTAAGGGCTTTGCAGAGCATGGCAACATGGAACACCTAGTGTGCAAATTAAAGAAAAGCCTTTATGGCTTGAAGCAGCCACCTAGGGAATGGTACCATAAGTTCGATGCATTTATGCAGTCATAGGGCTACAGCCGTAGTGCTATGGATCCGTGCTTGTACACGAAGAAAGCCCGTGATGGATCTTTATTGATTTTGGTACTCTATGTGGATGACATGCTTTTGGCAGGGAAAGCTCATGATGAGCTAGATGCTCTTAAGGCTCAGCTCAAGAAGAGCTTTGAGATGAAAGATTTGGGACAGGCCTCTCATATTCTTGGTATGCTCATTACGCGTGATAGGCCGCATCAGGGACTACTCTATCTATCACAGCGAGAGTACATTCATAAAGTCATTGAGTGCTTTCGTATGATGTAAAGCCTATTGGCTGTCCATTGCCTTCTCATGTGAAGGTATCACAGGCCGATTGTCCACAGACAGATGAGCAGAGGGCCAAGATGGCCAAGATTCCCTATGCATCCGCAGTGGGCAGTCTTATGTATGCCATGATAGCCACCCGTCTAGATATTGCTTTTGCAGTTGGTGTTGTGGCATGTTATATGGCTACACCTGGCAAGAGGCATTGGGATGCCATGAAGGGTATCATGAGGTACCTGAAGGACACTACTGATATGTGCATATGTTATGGCAGCCAGGTATCATGAGGTACCTGAAGGGCACTGCTGATATGTGCATATGTTATGGCAGCCAGGATACAGGAGTCGTGGGATACACTGACTCTGACTATGCAGGACATGCAGATAGTAGGAAGCCACCTAGCCTGGGCGTTTTTACCCCAATCCAAATGAATTCGCCAGGTTTGATTTTACTCAATGGTAATGATAACGTAATGTACACGTGTGGTGCATGCACTTACAAAATGTACGCTTTGTAGGAGTGTCTCATCATACAGCCTTGACAGTAAACCTCGGTGTTTTGAGTGAACATCAAAGTGCTAGTTCCTCTACTATTATAGAAGCCTCGACGCAATAGGTGTAATAATCAATTGTGACCACATGTGAAAAGATTGTAAAGCTGTTTCTTTTATGTCATGTAATGACAATTAATGTGTAACTCTTCTCAACATGGCATGCTACGACATGATTCTACAAAGATGAGGGAATTTCTTAGGGATCCTTTGAAGATAGGCCATGCAATTCGGAACCAAGAGTGTCCGCAAGAGCTAGTACATCTCTTTGATATGTTGCACATGATCAAAGAGGGAGACATGACCTTTAATGTTAAAGGTGCCAATACAAGCACAATGTGTGTGATTTTATTATAGTGAGGTTGCCCACATGAGGTTTTGTCTATGGCTACCGCGATGACATTTTTCCACCATGGAATCTCTATACATGTGAGTGATGAGATGATTTTTCCTTCATTAAGACCTTAAGTGTTGTTGTGTATGTCATTCTTACGTTTTTTGTCTATGTCATTATTATGCCATGTAGATTGAGAGAAGAGTTTATTGCTTTAGATTTGTGAGACCATCTTAGATAACAATGGCTCTATTATTGTCATCGATACTATGTATCAAGTGGCAACCATTATAGCACAGGCTGAGTAATCTGGCTTCTCCTTAGACACCTTGGTGAATGTGCAGTGTACAACACAGATTGGAAAGGCATTTGGACATGAGGTAAGCAACATTAACTATAGAGGTTG
>NC_141081.1:25198880-25283880 GCF_041138505.1 Cibotium barometz | reverse complement strand
ATGGATGAATATAAAAGGGACTCAATGGTCAAAAAGTAGGCACATGGAAGGTGCAAGGGGGCACAAGGCATGTGGGCATTTATGAATACAAGGATGGCACAAGGGTGCATGGATCATGTGGATGAGAGCTATGAATGTGGATGAGAGCTATAAATGGATGTATCAAACTCATTTTCTTAATATCCATTAGTACACTTGAGGTTAGTGATACTCTGCATACGAATGATAGAGACACCTATGAGCATAGACCTAAGTTCCTAGTGTTAGACGTGTCAGGTTATTCTTCTAGGATTTCTATTGTGGAGATATCACTGATACAACCACTAATTCTAGTATTCATAGCATTTCTGGCATCATTCAAAGGGATAGAGTTCATGTGTTTGAGCAGTCAAGGATAGTGTATGAGAGTAGTGTATGAGAGTAGTGATGATTTCAATGAGGTGAGTCATCATAGTAGGATTATGCATATTGATCATAACCATAGGTAGATCATATGACATAGATCTTGAGAGATTTGCATTTGATCTAGGCATCTCCTTAGATCCTATATTATTGGAGTTAGATTTATCATGGGATGTAGGTCACATAGCGGCATCATTGATGGAGATAGACCATGTGTATGTGGATAACCTTGGAGACCTTGGGGATGCCATAGATGAAGATTTAGGAGATGATGCCATTTACTTTTCATGCGGGGATACCTCTTCATTTTTTAGTGATGACTATGATGATGTTGATTATATAATGTTATTTTAGATCATTATACACACATAGAGGGTTTTGCACATGAGGGGGTAATGCATGGTTTGGCTCATGTCCATGTACCTATTGATGCATTAGATCATGCCTCAAATGATCGAGCTATGCTATAGTGGGGATGATGGCATTAGATCACAGGGATTCCTACATGATGTCGACTTTGAGATGGCTTCCATGGTTGTCTACATGATCCTAGTTTCTTTGGAGCATCTTTGGGTGCATCATATGCCACTTGGGATGTATAGAAGATAATTGCATGGCATACCATTTAGATGCATTTGTGACGTCTTGTTCTTGATCCACATGAACCATTTGACATTCCAGCTAGATGTTAGTTCCATGTTATGGTCACAAGGATGTTAGTTCCATGTTATGGTCACAAGGATGGGTTTATGAGCTATCCCTTGTACCTGAGCTTCCCTTTTGACCCGGAAGCTATTGCTACATTGGATTTGAGGGTCCATGATGCATATTACATTTACTTGTTTAACCTAGGAGAACTCATACCTAGCCTTGTCACATCGACATTGGCTTCCTGCATCTCCCATTTGACCCTAGGGGATATTTGGTTACCTTTATCATCGATAGTGGTCTCTTACACTTTCCCTTTGATCTAGATTTATTAGCTTCATCATCAATGGGAGTCCCTCATCCTTTCCATTTGACCCTGGGGGTCATAATACTCATATTATGGTATTTTGGTTTTCCATGACAATGACTTATGTCATGATTTTTAGCTTTTGTATATAGCCTTTGTATATGTCATGATTTTTAGCCTTTGTATATGTGTGCACAACCACCCTTCAATTTTGAGGACGAAATCATTATAGGAGGGGATGGTTTGTAATGAAGTAGATTTGGTATACACATGCACATGGGGGATGGGGCTTAGGCACTTGGGCCTAGGGTCATTCACATGTGTAATTTTGGGAGCCTTGGGCTATA
Organism: Cibotium barometz; assembly: GCF_041138505.1. Classification (NCBI taxonomy): domain Eukaryota; kingdom Viridiplantae; phylum Streptophyta; class Polypodiopsida; order Cyatheales; family Cibotiaceae; genus Cibotium; species Cibotium barometz. The sequence goes on along the minus strand of NC_141081.1, from coordinate 25,282,176 downwards.
TTTGGCATAGGGCTCATGGGCATTGTATCATTTTGATGATATTTTATTCTATAGACATCGTTTCTTCTTGGAGGTTATGCCCAAGCTTTCATGGTGACCTTCACCCATGTCTAAACTTCCATGTAAACGTCTTATGTCTCTAGACTCCACATAAACAAGTCTCCTTGTTTCTTCCTTCTTACATAATCCTCCTTGTCCTTTTTTAAATATAAAGCACTTTCTGTAGGACTATTTTAAAATTCATATCCAATCAAATAGGCATGAATGTTTTGGTACCAAACTTTGGGAGCTTGTTTCAAACCATATAAAGCTCTATTAAGCTTGTAGAACTTTCTATTATTTACTAGGTTGGGTAAATCTAGCTAGTTAACTCACATAAACTTCTTTTTGCAAGTCACCATTCAAGAATGTTGTTTTGATGTCTAATTGGTGCACTTTCCACCTATGATGTGTGGCCAAAGCAATAAAAAATTGGATAGTGGTCATATGAGAAGTGGGAGAAGATGTTTCATCATAATCAATTCCTTTCTGCTAGTAGGTATAACCTTTTGCAACAAGTCTCCTAATAGGTAAGAGGGGTTGCATGGCCTCTCAAAGAAAGCCGAAGGTAAGTAATGAAACCTAGATAATATTTAGGCAACAAGCTAAAGGATATGTTAATCATACCCTTTTTAGGAATGACTTCATCAATATTGAGAATTTGCTCTCTCAAATCCTGTAATTTTGATAAATGTTCGTTCATGGACCCCTTATCTTGCATATTTTCATTACTAAGCCTCCTTTTTAATAAGAATATTTCTAACCATAAAACTCTATAGGGAGTAATTCGACCCATCTAATTTATCCTCTTTGGAAAGAATACCAAACAAATCATTTATAGAGTTGGCCATATCTGACTACTAGTAAATTTGAGAAGGAAAGATAAAAGAACGCTTGAATTAAAGTTAGATGTTGTTGAAAATTTTATAAATTGCTAAAAATTAGCAATAGGATTGTCGATTTTAGTCTCAGATCGCTGATGCATTAGGTGATCTGACTTTCAAATCGAACGATCAAAGAAAGTAGAATCGGTCAATCATCATAGAAAGTGGAATTGAATGATCAAAGAAAGTGGAATCGAATGTCACAAAAAGTGGAATCATCAAAGTTGGATTGCTAAGGAAGGATTGTCGAGAGGAGAGATCATTGAGGAAGGATCATTGAAGTTGGATTGCTTATGTTAGATGACCAAGGTAGGATCACTAGAGTTAAAGTGTAAGAGAGATTGCCAATGCTATAAATGCCTTATGTGCTGAAGATGGGGCTGAACCAGTCCCATACATGCTGAGAATGCCTGGACAATACTTGTATACTAACTGCTAAATGTATGAATAGTACCTGATTAAATGTTTATAGTGCCTAGATGATGCCATGTCACTTGTACATGCCTGGGTGTGCACATGACATGAGACCTATGGCTTCCGTACAAAGCATCTACCATGAAATCCTTTTTCCTTTCACATGCATAATATGAAAGTGGAATATAGATAAAAAGTTGGCCCATATCATATGCTTCTCAGAACGCTTAGTCTCCCCTTCCTCACATTCATTGCTTTGTGCCTCTTGCATGCCTTAGTGCCTCTGCATTTTGGCGATATTGAGAGCATGTCCATACCAGCGTTTCTCTCCATCTCTACTCTGCAGACATTCTGAAGAGGCATCATTTTGAATTGGTTCTACTCAATTTTCGGTATTTGGGCTATGTAGCGGTAAATATTTGGTGTGTAGCAGCATCTACAGTGTCTTCAACAACATCGACTATCATACTTTTGCCAGTAACACTATATTCTCTTCTCTGTGTTATTTTTCAATGTGGTCAATGGTAGTGAAACTCGTCCTATTTCACAACTACCAGTGCAACCAGGTGCTGCAGGTACATCTGAAGTAGAATCTCATACAGATGTGGCTCCTCCAAATGCACCACCAGTACCTCCCACTACTGCTCAAACGAGATGGGATGGAAGAGATGCACATGCACATGCATTGCTTGCGCTTTCTGTGAAGCGAAGCATTATTCCTCATATTCGGTCATGTAAGACTTCAAAACAAGCATGGGATGCACTTGCTACATTATACCAGGTGCGCAATGAAAGCATGTGTTGCATATCTGCGCAAACAGTTGGAGTCTGAGCACATGAATGAGGGAGACTCAATGGATAGCTTCTTGACCAAGATCAAAGATTTTAAGGAGCAGCTTGCTAGTGTGGATGAGATATATCATGATAGTACATTGGTGCCCATAGTTCTCAATGCATTGCCAAATTCTTATCAGAGTTTTACCTCTACCCTTAGACTCGTGATGAAGGGAAATCCAAATGCCCTTACATTTGATGAGCTGGTTTCAATACTCTTGCAAGAAGAGCAGTCTAGGAAAAACAGATCTAATATGCGAGTTGGTGACCAAGCTTTTGTTGCCAATCAGAAAGGCAAAGGTAAAGCTTATTTGCATGGTGGCTATAAGCCAAAACAAGAATCCTCAAGTAAGGATGCAGAGAAAGAAGGGTCACTATTTTTGCAGGAAACCAGAGCACTACATACATGAGTGCAAGAAAAGGCTAGCGAAGGAGAAAAAGAAATAATCAGGCATGGTTGTGGGGCTGATTCATCTACACCAAGTGCAGAGAATAAGGAATCTGTAAGTTTTTCTCAAGATGATTAGGCATGGAGTGTACATTGCAGTTATGACTCTTCTGTTCATGAGATGTATGCATGTCAATGGCAAAATTGGATGCTTAGTACTTTGATAGTGGTGCTAGTAGGCACATTACTTCACAAAAAGGTTTGTTCTCATCTCTGGAATTTGTCCCAAGTGCAGGAACCATCACATGTGCAAATGGTTCCTCATATCCTGTCAAAGGAGTTGGTAGAGTTGTGCTCACTACTTACAAATGGGGGCACATTTACTCTTTCAAAAGTTTTATATGTGCCAGGCATTAAGAAGAACTTGTTGTTAGTTTTAGCCTTAGCCTTGTCAAGCTTGACGGTAAAATTTATGGATGACAGATGTATAGTTCAGGATAGAAATGATGGTTATTCTATCATTGCCTCAGTTGTTTCATGGCCTATATAAGATGGATGTATTTGAGAATTTGTAGCATGATGCTTGCTCAGTCTCACGACTAGTGCTATGAGTGATGCAAAATTATGGCATGCATGATTTGGCAATGTGAATTATGGCAGTTTGTTACGCCTTCAAAGGCATGATATGGTGTCTGAGTTGCCAACTCTTGAGACCCCTACTAGACATGTATGTGAGGGGTGTATTCTTGGTAAAATGCATCCGGCATCATTTCCAAAGGATGGATCTGTGAGAGTTGTTAAGAAATTATAGCTTATACATAGTGATGTGTCCTATGAGGACACCATCTATTGGGGGATATCTCTACTTCATCACTTCTATTGATGATTACTCAAGATATAGCTGGGTGTATCCATTAAAGTAGAAGTCAAAGGTTTTTATGTGCTTTAAGCACTTCGTATCCATGGCTAAAAATGCATGTGAATGTAAAGTTGGCACCCTTTGTCCAGATCGAGGGGGGGAGTATATGTCCAACAAATTTCATGCATATATGGTTGAAAAAGGCATAAGGCATCAATGTACAGTGCCATACACACCTCAACAAAATGGTGTGGCTGAGAGGAAGAACAGGTCTCTCATGAAGATGGCATAATGCATGGTGAAAGCCCAAGATTTACCTCATGGTTTTTTGTTAGAGGGAACTATGTGTGTAGACTATGTGTTAACAAATGCCCTACCAAGCCTTGCAGTCTAAAACTCCTTATGAAGCTTGGCATGGCAGAAAGCCTTCTGTGGCTCATTTGCATGGTTTTTGGTTGTTTTGCTTATGCTCTTGCGCTTGAGAAACAACGTAGTAAGCTTGATGATTAGGTAGCTAAATGCGTATTTGTGGGATACAGTTCAGAAAGCAAGGGATATAAACCTTACCATCCAGCCTCAAAGCTGATTTTAGTAAGTAGAGATGTTGCTTTTGTTGAAAACTCAGTTCAGCCCATGCTTTCATGCAAAAAATAGCAGAATGTATGCTCATAGGACATGTTTGATTCTCTCCTACCCTTGTTTAATGGAGGGCAGCCATATGTAAAGAAATTGAATGCTCAACCAAGTGCTAAAATTCAACCTTTGCAGGTGCAAAATCAGCCTTTTAATGAGGCAATTATTAAGGATGTAGTGGATGAGAAGAGAGCACCCATAGAAGAATCTAGGCATATTCCAAAATGGCTAGATTGTAGACATTTTGGGATAGCAAGTTGGCAGCTCCTTTACCTAGTAGAACTCGTGCAGGTTCTCATCATGCAGGTTATTCATGTTCTCATTTCTCATCATGCAGGTTCTCATCATGCAGGTTATTCATGTTCTCATTTCTACTTTATGTAATGAGGAGAAACATGTTTCCTTTGAGGAAGCACAGGATGATGATCATTGGATGCATGCTATGAAGGATGAGTATAACTCTATACTCAAGAATGACACCTGGTATTTAGCAGATCTACCTCATGGCAAGAAGGCCATTAGTACTAAGTGGGTTTACAAGTTAAAACGCAAAGTAGATGGTAGCATTAATCGCTACAAGGCCAGACTTGTTGCAAAGGGGTATGTCCAGCAAAAGGTCACTGATTATGATGAGACCTTTGCACCCACATCTCGTATGACTACCATTAGGTGTCTCATTGCTTTGGCCGCACATCATGGGTGGAATGTACATAAGTTGGACATTAAGACTGCATTCTTGAATGGTGATTTACATGAGGAGGTGTATGTATCACATCCTCATGGTTTTGATGTGAAAGGGGAAGAGTCTAAAGTATGCAGGTTGAAAAAGGCTCTTTATGGCCTTAAGTAGGCTCCTAGAGCATGGTATGAGAAGATTCATGCATACTTGGTTGAAAATGATTGTTGAAAGAGAACCCTCTATGTGAAGAGAAGTAAGGACACATTTTTGGTCATTGTTCTATACGTTGATGACATGCTGCTCACGGGACCCAATATAAATCAGATTTCAGCCTTTAAGGCTGATTTGCAGTCATTGTTTGAGATGTCAGATTTGGGACCCTTGCATTATTATTTGGGGATTCAGTTTATGCAATGTAATGATGGCATTGTTATGGTGCAGTCTAAATATATACAGAAGCTATTGAAGAGGTTTAATCTTGAAGACTGTAAACATGTGGCTACACCTATGGAGACAGGTACTCGACTTAGTCTTCAAGATGTAGGAGACTCTTTTGATGCTAGTTTGTATTAGCAGGCTGTTGGATCCCTTCTTTACGTATGCAACACGAGGCTAAATATACAGTATGTGGTCTCACAGTTGAGTAGATTTATGCATAGCCCAAGTACGAAGCATTGGCAAGCTGTCAAGTGGGGTTTTTTGCTATTTGCAAGGCACTCAGTATTTTGGATTGTTTTATCCAAAGGGGGGTGAGTCACAGTTGCATGCTTTTAGTGATTCAGATTGGGCTAGATGTTATGACACACGAGTGTCCACTAGTGAGTTTTGTTTTCGCCTTGGTGATTCATGTATATCATGGCTCATCAAGAAGCACCCTACAATGGCCACTTCCAGCTATGAAGCTGAGTACATGGCACCTTTTACAGCCTACAGTTGAGTGTGTGGCTCAGAAGTCTTATGGCTAATTTGGGTGTTGACAGTCATCTAGCACTACCATTTTCACTGATATAGCCAGAGCGCATTAGCAGTTGCGAGGAACCCAGTGTTTCATGCTCGCACTAAGCACGTTGAGGTGCATTACCAATATGTCAGGGAAAGACTCTCTGCAGTAGAGATTAGCTTAATCTATGTGCCTACACATGACAACATGGCAGATTTATTCACGAAGGCTCTTCCTCATGAAAAGTTTGAAGCTTTTCGTAAAGCTTTGGGCTTATTACCTTTTCAGGATTGATCGGCCATACCCTGTACATGTTCACATCATCACTCCAAGGGGGATTTGTAGCATTATATGATAGTGATGTGTGTGAACACACTTAGGACTGTCAGGGCATTTTTTCCCTCACTAGGAGGTTTTTTTCCCTGTGCGTATGTATACCCTCTTATCTACTCATTTTGGGGTGTGTACTTATCTTTTGTATCTAGAACACATTTGTTCATTCTATTCTAGTGATTTTGTATGCTCTCAAGCTTCTCTATCTTGTGTGTGTGCATTGTTGAAACCCTAACCCTAATTCTAACAGCTACTATAAGCGAAAGGTTAAACTAGCTGAGTCTTCTGGGCAAGGATGCCGAGAAGGGGGATGACAAGCCTTAGAAAAATGAAAAATGAAAGTATTGTTGAAGCTAGGCCATTATATCAATGGAATGTAGAAAAAGGCTAGAGAGGGCGAGGAAGAAAGAGTTAGTCATGGTTGTGTGGCTGATGCATTAGCACTAAGTGCTGAAAATAAGGAGTCAACAAACTGTGCACATGATGATTGGCCATTGTATTAATGCATGCAAAAAAAGTTTGGAAAAGGAGAAGTAAGAGTCAGGTGGCATGGTTGTGACTGATGCATTAGCACACCAAGTGCTAAAAGAATTCAACAAACTATGCATATAATGATTGGGCATTCATTGTGCACTTTAGTTATGACCCTTCTGTCTATGATGTATGTATTGCATATCAGTAACATAGTAACATGTATGGTATTTTGATAGTGGTACTAGTAGCGAGCACATTACTTCTCAGCATGGTTTGTTTTCCTCCCTTGAGTCTGCTCCTCAAGGAGGCACAATCATATGTGCAAATAACTCCTCATATCAGTGAAAGTAGTTGGTAAGGTTGTGCTCACATCTATAAAAAATGGTGGGACAATCACTCTCTTATATGTCTTGTTTGTATGTGGAATTGAAAAAAAAAGACAATTTTTCTACCATTACTAGAGCAAGTCTAGTGGTTAGATTTATTGATATGATAGATATATAGTTCGTGACTGGAGCGATGGAGACATCACTATAGTATCCACCAATACTCTAATTCATGGGATTTATAGGCTAGACAGGTATGAGATATTTGCATATAATGGTTGTTCAATTACTCACATGCGCTACTATGAGTGACACGGAGCTATGGCATGCCCACTTTGGTCACTTGAATTTTGGCAAATCGTTGTGCCTTATAAGACTTTTCCCCCACAGCTTAAGGGGGTGAATTTAGGCAAAGTGCAATGAGCATCATTCCTAAAACATGGATCAAAAAGGGATGCCAAAAAATTATAGGTTATACATAGTGATGTATGTGGTCCTATGGAGACACATACATAGTATATGTGGTCCTATGGAGACAAATACATAGTGATGTATGTGGTTCTATGAAGCTACCATTGATTGGGGGATATCCATAATTTGTGAATTTTATCGATGAGTAATCTAGGCACACCTGGGTGTATACGTTAAAGGTAACATTGGGACTTTCCTATGGGACCTTCTTGAGGAGGTGGTTGAGGTTGTTGATGTTTGAGCTGTGGTCTTTGCCTCTTCGATGAGGTTTTGGATCACCATATTGATTTGAGGATTTTGTTGACATGGTGAGGCAAGAAAACTGTTGGATTTTATGTGTTGATTGTGTTTACAGAGTGCCTTTGGAAGTGTGTTTAGAAGATAAGGCTTAGAACGCCAAGAGGTTGAGGTATCCTCATGTTTCAAGGGTACGATAACTATACATCATATGGAGCTCAAGGGTTACAATCCTCTTCTACAAACTAATTATGTAATCAGTGTGGATACAATCCTCTTATGCCAACTAATTATGTAATTGGTGTGGATACAATCCACCTCCTTTCGAGAATGGTTCTCTTTTCCATTGTACCTTCTTGCGAGGGTCACATACAACTTGCAAGATAAGGTTTCGTTTCAATGAATAACTATGCTTCAAAGTAACTGTTAATGATTATGGATTGACAATTGTTTATTTGCGATATGGTAGCCTAATGAGGTCCATGTCTCCCAATTGAAGGATTAAGGGGTGGGTGGCCTAATGAGGTCCATGTCTCCCAAGGTATAAAACAAGGTAAGGGGTGGCTAGCCTAATAAGTTCCATGTCTCACAAGTAATAAGTTGTGATCAATACTAGCCACAAAACTAAGTGGTCCTTCTATGGAAACTCTAGCTTAGGGCAAATAGGTTTCACTATTATTTTAGGTTCTACCACACTGAGCATGAACATGGATGTAATTTTTGTACTCTGTCTAGCCGAAGACCTTATCCATGGTTTCTAGAATGTGAATCCAATCTTGGGAGCCATTAGGCTTCTATGAAAGAGTGTCCATGGTTTCCACAGTGTGAATCCAATCCTCAAAGTCATCAGGATGCGGGAGGGGCTGATATCCTATTTCCTTATCTTCCCAATCCAATAGCTTACAAGCTCTACAAATATTGAAGGAAATAAAGGAGAATAGGCCTCTATATCATCCTTTATTCCCGCATTGGAAGATAACAACTTTGAAAAATACACATGCTCACTCTCAAAACAAAAGAAAAAACCCAACAACCCCTTAGTTGCAAGAAAACCAAGGAGAGACAAGGAACATCTAGAGGAGAGGAAGAAGAGGAAAATTGATGTTGATGAGAGCAAAGAATTCCAAGAGAAGTGCTTCATGTAGTGTATTTCATGAACACACACCCTATGTAACCCACACTCTTAACTTTCTAGCAAACTCACCCAATGTGAAACACAAAAGAACTCTCTCTCTCTCTCTCTCTCTCTCTCTCTCTCTCTCTCTCTCTCTCTCTCTCTCTCTCTCTCAATAAAAAAACTTTATTTGGGTAGAATGGATATGACAAAATGATAATGAATATATCTTCTATAACAAAGGAAATACAAAATTATTCTTTGAAATAACAAAACTAGGAGGAATTCTCCCCTTCACCATTATCAACCATGCAACATGTAAAAAGAAGAACTTTCACCACCTGTGATGAAAAATTACAACATGACACCCGTAATGGCTACAAGGATTCGACTAGCATGGTAATCTCGTCCTCCTCGGGGTATAGGATTTCTCGAGTGAAAAGTATGGTGTCAAAGTTAGGCTCCTCTCTTATATGTGATGTTGAGATCTACCTTGACTCCCTCAATTGTCACATGCATGCTTGCTTATATAGGTTTTTAAGAGCTCTTCCCTCCTCTCATTTCTTTTGTAAAAAGACTGGTGCTGAATACATGCATAGTCCACGATAGTGCACGGTCGTTGAGGAGAACCATGACCAACAAGCAATTCACAACATTTGAGGTACCCGAAAAAGGTGCCAGTTCATACAAGTGAAGGAGTGACGCACGCAAGCACCACGGGCCACAAGACAAGACCACCATGCCCCCTCTAAGAGATATGAGAGAGGGTGGCAATCATAGTCTATATAGGCTCTTCTTTCCCGCAAAAAGAAGGGCATGTGGGATAAAAATAGGGGGCTACATGCTCATAAAAAAGGTTTAAACCTATCCCCTCAAAAAGTTTTCTCTCAAAAAAGAAAAATTACAAGGCTTATTCTAAGGCATTAAAATACCAGGACTGTGTGAGCATATACATTATTTATTTGCCAAAACGAAATGATTAACCTCACTATTATTTCCAAGGGCCATTCCTATCTTCCCATAGGTCCAAGGAAAGAGGAAAAAAATCCCGATCATATCAGACATCTCCCAAAGAAGTAAGACATTCATGCCTTACGTGCTCCCCCTTTAGATATGTTCTCCTCATAATTTTCTTTGTCATGTCAGATATGTCCAAAATGAGTGAAGTAAGGCTTGAAACACCAACCATTTATGAGGGTAGCATGAACATGGCCCAATAAATTTGTAATAAGTTGATAGAGCTACCATTATCATAAACCTTTTTTATAATGAATGGAACTTCCCAATGTTGTAAAAATTTGGCATTAAATTAGTTGTCGAGGCAGCTATCATATTTGAGTACAAGCATTTCCTTCTGTAAACCTTTTTCCTTAAGTAAAGAATCAAACTTCTCATTGGCATCTTGAAAACTAGTTATAAAATGTTCAATCACTGTTTCTCTATCTAATTCCAAGTGATGCAAGCCTATGAGTCGATCTTGGAACACATCATCAAGGTCACCCTATTTACCTTCTTTAAGAATTCAACACTCGGCACATCAACTTCAATAGGAGCAAGTTCTTCTTGACCATAAACAAGATGAAAAGGAGTGAATCAATAAACAAGATGAAAAGGAGTGAATCAATACAATGGTCCAATAGCATCAATACCCCATTTCTCAAATGGTCCATAAGCCACAATAGGTTGTCTTGATCCATACATCAATCTCTTATCACTAGCCAATTGACAGGCATGACAAATTTTACACTAATGAACCACATCAACATGTAAACAGGCCAAGTATATCCTGCTTGTAAGATCTTTTTAACAGTCAAGTCATGTGCAAAATGTCCACCACATACCTCATCATGATAACATTGAAGAATGTGTGGAATATCTGCAGCTTTTTGAACCCTCCTTAAGACCATATCCTTCCCTTTATGATAGAGAAGATGACCCATAAGTGAATATTAAAGCCCTTTATTTTAAAGACTTTGTTTTTGTATTGTTGTCAAACCAATAAGTAGTTCCCCAGTCTGTAACCATTGCAAAATCTCCTTCAAAGTGTCTTCTCCTTGAAATTTTGGATCCTTCAAAAGTGCATTGCTTGCCATAACTTCCACTTGTTCTTTAGCTAGATGATCTGCTTCTTGATTTTGTTTTCTATGAACATGTAACAAATGTACCTCCTTAAAGTGCTTAAACAGATCTTGAATCCTTCGCACACGCTCTTTTAAATTATCATTTTTACATGCCCAAATAGCTAGTTGATCTGCTTCTTGATTTTGTTCTCTACTATGAACATGTAACAAATATACCTCCTTAAATTGCTTAAAGAGATCTCGAATCCTTTGCACGCGCTCTTTTTATTTAACAAGTAACAATGCATTCCCTTTAATGATCAATTTATCCACTCTGCTTATTTGCATCTCAGCAATCCTTCCTCAAGAATTGCATATTCGGCCTCATTGTTGGTTTGTACATCTTCTAAAACTATCCTCTCTTTGAACACAGTTTGACCATCTGAAAATATAAGACTAATCCACCACCAGCTTTGCCTGTTTATCTTTGATATGTCCATCAAAGAACAATAAGAAAGAATTCTCCAAAGGTTTTGAAGGTTGTATCTCCTTAAGTGGCTCTTCAATCCTTAGCCACTTCTCATAGACTTTGTGAGTCAACATATCTGCAAGTGAGGCCTTGTTGCTATCTTCATGAGACCACCACTTCATTAAGAAACTCATCTTGAAAGGGTAGAGGAAAATGATCCCGCTTTATTGTTGCATTGAGTGGTTTATAATCCACACATACCCACCATTTACTATTCTTCTTAGGAGTAACCACCATAGGAGAAACCCACTCATAATTTTTGATAGGGTAAATAAATCCAGCTTTTAGTAACTTGGTTACCTCTTTAAGCAAAGCATCATGTTGTACTACTCCTAATCGCTGCAATTTTTGAGCTATTGCAGTTTGGCATCCTCTTTCAACTCAATGTGGTGTTCTACGACATCTACTCCTCTAATATATGCATAATCAGAAATAAACAAGTTAGGATACTTTTTTAGCATGTCGGAAAAATCATTCCGCTCTCCAGGCTCCAAGTCATCCTACTAACATATATTCCAACTTATTTTGATTTGTCTTTAACTCTTTTTGAACCTTAGCCATAGCCCCCTTGCTTCCTTGTGAATAAAGTGTCACCCCCATTACCTCCAAAGATGAATCCTTAATGTTTCTAGAGGACTCAAATTCTTCCTCTAAATATGAATACTCCTCATCGCTCTCCACATCATATGAATCCTTAATGTTTCTAGAGGACTCAAATTCTTCCTCTAAATATGAATACTCCTCATCGCTCTCCACATCATATGAATCCTCATACTGGATATCTTTCTGCTTCTTTTCTTTATCCCATTTTTGAATAGCTTTGACAGTAATGGATGACCCAAAATGAAGGGATAGCCATCTCCTTTGGTTGTCATAACATAGAAGTCAACAAAGTAATAGGAACCCCAAATGCAATGACCTTCAAATTCTTGATGACTCCAATGTAATTAACCTTGCTATTATTTACCATTTTCACCTTGATTAGAGAAACCTCATGTATCTTTAGTCCCAACTGATACATTATAGGTTCCATCATTTAAGCAGATATGTGCTCCACCATCTATTAAGATCTTGGAAACCATTTGTCCTTTAATCACACAATCCAAAGTGGGAATGACATCATCTTGGACTTCTAATGGATGGTGCTATGAGAATAATAGAAGCTGGCTACTCACTCCTATTTATAGTAATTTTAATACTCGTACTCATGTTTACTTCCCTCCTTACTTGCAAACACAAAACAAAAACCTGAGGCCAATTAATGTTAGGTCCTTGCTTCCTCATATCTTCTCTCAAGTTGTATGGTTCCACAACATGTCCGAGAGTAAAATCTAACAACCCAATCCTCCTCCTCCTCTTCTTACTCCCTTTTGCAATATCTTCTCTATTCTTCTTCTTTTGCACCATATCAGATGATTCCTTATTTTCTGATTGCTTATGAGCTCATGTCCTTTTTCCAACAAAACATTCCATTGTCTCCTCTTTTTCTATTTCCTTTTGCAATATCTTCTCTATTCTTCTTCTTTTGCACCATATTAGATGATTCCTTATTTTCTAATTGCTTATAAGCTCATGTCCTTTTTCCAACAAAACATTCCATTGTCTCCCTTTTTCTATTTCCTTTTGCTTTTCATCCATTTCTTCCAACTCAACTACATGCACCCCCCCTATCTGGTAAAGGTGGATAGGTGGAACCATCTCCATTTTTTCCCTAGGTGGAGGATTATTCCCTATCTTGATTCCCTCCTTGCACATGTCCTAGAATATTAGTCCTTCAAGGCACTAGAATAGGATAGATAAGATTGGGTTCACCTACAAGATGTGGGCAGTTATACATACCATGGCCACGTTCATTAAAGTTCCAGCAAACCAACACTTGTTGTTGTCTCCTAGGTGGTTTCTTCCACCTTGCTATGGTGCATGAGGCTTTTATCCCACTCCCTAAGCTAAATGGATTGTTAATTCTCAAAGTTCCTGGGTAAGTTACTCCAAAGTGTTAGCATCTTGAGATTGTTGTCAAGGTTGTGCAAGAAGTTGTTGATCTTGAGGAGAAATAGGCTTGGATCATCGCCAACAACGGAAGGTGTTACTCGTTGACGTGCTCTACACTCTCTCTTTCTCTCACGAGCTACCCTTTTCCTCTCCTCCTCTTGAACTTGGTGGACGGGGGGAAGTCTAGTCCTATCACGCTTCCCGACTCCTACAACTTTGAGAACCCATTCTCAAGGAAGGTAAGAGAGAAAAAATTATGAAGGCTCAATGATGGGATAGTACTAGAGATGTGTGCTTATATAGGAAAAATAGGTTATCCACTTCAAGTCTCATTAGATTTCCTATCTAATATTGAATGGATAATTAAGATAAACATAAAGATAAAAAGAAAACTATTATCCACTTAAAAATTAATATTATTAATAAAAAATATTTAGAAGTCTAAATATTAATAAAAAATATTTACAAGTCTAAATATTTATCATTACTAGATATATAAATATATCTTAAAATTTATCCTTTATTTTATAATTATTTAATTATATTTTCTTGTATCATGTATTTTTTTCAAATTTTATTCCAAGGTTTTTCCTACATATAAATATTTTTAAGAAATATTAAATTTAAAAAATTAAAATTTTTAAATTAAATAACATGAACTTTAAAAATAATATTATTTATCTAATTTTAAAATATAATCCTTTAAAAATAATAAATTTAAATTTTTTTATATTAATAAGTTATATATATTTTATTATTTAAATTTTATATTTTATTTCTTTTTTTGAAAAATACTAAAAATATATTAAATTAACTTTTTTTAAATATGTTTTTGAAAAAAATGGGAAGGTGGGAAGGAGGTGCCACGTGTCACAGGCGTGCATGCCACATGGCATTTTCTTGACATGTGGCACTATTATGGTTGATGTGGCATGTTATGTCAACAAGTGCGAGGTGGCAAGAAGATGTGGCATTAATAATGACTAGGATGATGAGATGGGAAGTCAACTATGTTGACCATGTTGACATGGAGGGTGGAGGTGGCAAGGTGCTTATGTGGATCCTCTCGAAGTTGATGTGGATATAAAGTGGCATGCTTATATAAGATTTGTACCTACCCACCAAGCCTCACACATGGCATGATATCTAGGCTTTGAAGTTTACCAAGCCTAGATTTCCAAACCTAACCAAGATTGGTTTTAGACTTGAAAAGGGGAGAGCGAACACAATATTGGATTTTTCACTTGGAGGATTGAAAATGGACCTTCCCATACTCAAATTAAGCCATTTTTTTTAATAAATTAATGGTAACAAGTATATTGATCTCCCTAGAGTTTTTAGATTGAAAGATTTAATAATTGATTTTCTAGAATTAAATCACAATTGATTTAATGGGCCTCGAACAGTCATAACAAATTTTCCAAAGTAAATCTACAAAAATCCAACCGTTGATTTGTAATTTTACCTTAGATCCACATTCTACTAATCTTCCCCAATCTAATCATCACTAGACCCATACAAATTGAACATTTTAAATGGTAGATGTGGTGGGAGGACAAAATAGTATGTTTTTTTAAACAATTCTAATGCCTTTTAAATAATATAGAAAATAGTAGAATACATCAACAATTACTCTATAAATCAAGTTAATCTCTATGTTATTTAAATTTGTGATATGCAAAGTGGGAACATCATATGAGTAATAATGTAAAAGTTATAGGCAATTTACTCACATTCAGTGTACCTATCCAAACCTCCGACAAGGTCTGTATACAATTTTAGTTCTCAAAGAAAAGGGGATTTGCAATTATTGGATATTCGATTAGATTATAGTTTTAGTTGCCCAACTTTGCATATGATGTTTCATTAGAAGACCTTGAAGTGAAACTCCTTGGCTAACTAGGAGAGATTGGCTATTCTTCTTGAAAAAATACCTGTTTTGAGGCTAAACCCAAGGGCACCCACTAAACAAAACTAGATAGCAATATCAAAGATATCAAAAGGTATCAAAAAGGTACAATAATAGTCCATGAGTCTCCTTTTATACTTGAGAGTCCATGACCCAGATCCTACACCTAATCTAAAGTGGTTGCTTCATTACATTAGCCTTCTAAGACCATTTAAAGAACCTTTACCTTCCCATCCAATTTATAAAAAGCAACCTCTACTTGATGACGAAGCAGTTCTTTTACTAGATTCTATTATTGATCATCAACATACCCATATAAGGATAGGAAATACTTACACCAAGTACCTAATAACTTTCAAGAATCACCCTATTGAAGATGCATGGTGGATGCCTGAGTAATTTTTCTACCAATATCTTGACCTTCTTCATTCATACAACTGAGGTCAATTGCAACTCAAGCAAGAGGGAATGTTACATATAGTCTCTCTACGATTCATCGAGGATGCTTGATGTGTCATTATGCTTAGCAAGGGTATCTTGGGTGACACAAATTCAAATTTAATTGTTGAGTATATGCTTGCATGCATGTTGACACTAACAAAGTATCATGGGTGAATCCATTTTAATACTTTCCATCATGGGTGGCCTTGTGTTAATGTGTTTGTGCTTATACCATGCATATGTGAGAATTGATTGTTGAGTGAGTCCAATTGATTATTGAGAGAGAGCCCAATTAATTTTGTGACACATGCAATTGTGAGTGATTCCAATTATTAGCACATGTAATTGTGAGTGATTCCAATTATTAGCACATGTTAGAATTAATTGTTGAGTGAGTCCAATTGATTGATATTTGACATTGTGGATTTTATGAGTATAGGCTATGAAATGGAAGATGATGAAGATGTGTATTGAGCGAGGACACCAACTTAGGTATTTACCATATTATTATTTCTAGCCGCATGCATGCAAGCTATATTTTGGTTTTACATGGCTAGGCCCATTTGTGTATTGAGCGAGGACACCAACTTAGGTATTTACCATATTATTATTTCTAGCCACATGCATGCAAGCTATATTTTGGTTTTACATGGCTAGGCCCATTTGTATACATAAGCTTGGGTGAAGCATTTATTTACACTTTTGAACATAAACTATGGTCAACTTTTATACAAGCTCAATTTTAGAAGAAACAACTAATTATGGCTCCAAGGGCTAATTTTAATGAATACAACTTTAAATACCCACATGAGAAAGGGCTAATTTTAATGAATACAACTTTAAATACCCACATGAGAAAGCGGAGCCGCTCATGTTGGAGGGGGAGATTGAACCCAATGCTTATGTGCTTTTGTGTATGCTATTTTACTTATGTTATGTACATGTCTATGCTTATCTTGAGTTATATGATTATCTTGTTCATAGTTTATTGATTCAATCCTTAGCTTGGAAGAGAGTGTGATTATTGCAAGTCTCCATGTATGAATATCCTTGACAATAAGTAAGGGTTAGACTCATAATTCAGTGTGTTGAGTCAACCTTATGTAGCTCTTGAGATAGACTAGCCTTGAGATGCGTCTAGGGTTGTTGAGCTTTATAGGCTGGTACCATTCATGGTATGGGACATGCATGGTGGTGGTATATTTGCGAGGTCATCTTATGATTTGTCATGCTAAGGTTGTGCACATGTCTATCTGTCCCAAGCTCATCTTATTTGCAAGGTCATCTTATGATATGAAGGCCTCATACTAAGGTGGTGCACATGTTTGACTCTCCCAAGCTCCAGGGTGGCATGGAGTAGCAAGCTAGTGAGTCCACTACCTATTGCTTTTTTTTTGTGTGCATACGTGTACTTT
This sequence comes from Cibotium barometz, assembly GCF_041138505.1. NCBI lineage: Eukaryota > Viridiplantae > Streptophyta > Polypodiopsida > Cyatheales > Cibotiaceae > Cibotium > Cibotium barometz. Next base: position 25,265,205 of record NC_141081.1, on the reverse strand, counting down.
GGATGCATGCCACGACATTGCAAGGATGTCACATTTGGTATTAGAGCATGAGTTGCATCAAAAGTGGAGCTACAGCATTCTCCTAATAAAATTTAGAAATATGGGAGTTGTTCGTTTGGCAAGTTGTGATAGTTGCTTTGTGTCTCTTTGTGCAAAGGACATAAGAACAATGGTGACAAGAACCCTACTTGAGTTGGGGAGAAGAAGGGGTTCCCAACTCCTCGAGTAGGGGGGAGAGGGACGCAGGTAACAAATCCTTGGCATCATAGGGAGGACAGAAAAAAAAATAAGCAGAGAAGTTTGGAAGCATATAGCAACACTTCATGGTTATCCTAACTTATGTAGGATATAGCATCTCATGGTGGTCCTACTTTATGTAGCATTATTCATCATGGTGGTGGATACTTTGTCATAGACATTTGAGGCTCTTTAGGAGACGTGAATGTAACTTTCTTTCTTTGTTGCAAGGAGGATGGGACGGTCTAGAGACGTCCGGCCATCCGTGGTGGCGGACGGGCCCCTCCTGACGGGCGTACTGCCTTCTGCGGTGACCCAAAGCGGCCGTGATTGCACTATTTGCGACGCACGCACATGTCGCTATGGCGGCAGGGGCACCGAATCGCTTTAACCAGCTACCATGTGAGGGTGGCCTATTGCACGGCGGACGCTACTGCGCTAGCGAGGTTACAGTGTTTACTGGCACCGCCGCCCGCCCTGGCGCCTACGTCGACATCCCACTGCCGCCCGACTGTGGCTGAGCGGCTCACCGTCCACTTTGACGATCGGCACACGCGCCACGCGGCTGCCCACGGGTGGCCAATAGTGATCCAGTGATCCAAGGGTGGAGGTTTATTTTGGATTTTTTTAATGGGATATAGTCATCCACTGAGGTTTATTTTGGATTTTTTATGGGATATAGTCATCCACTCTGGAGTTTTTTTTCTTCCAAATCTCCTTTTTAAAATTATTGGATTTGTGAGTATTGTTATTGTTTATAATAAAAACAATATATAATACATTTTTTTTATTAGCAGGTACACAAAATTTTAGAAGTACTCACACACACCCCCAACCCCCGTATGGTGGAAGGCACCCCCCTCGGGTTTGGCACAAGCCGGGGCCGAGGCCGCCCACATATCAACTTTGGACTTATAAATCTCCCATCAAGGGAGATGATACCACATGAGGCCCCACAAGACTCAAACTCACGACCTTGGGGATTAGAGTCCAACACTCTAACAGTTAAACTAGCGCTCATTGGTACAATATATAATACTTGAGTGGTAAGACACCCTTTTTTGGCAAAGGGATATTTGCAATTTGTTTTTTCTCATTAAGGCTTTAAACCTTTGTGCCTTTAGGCCATTGTTCCCCTGGATGAACATGCTCCTCAAGTACATTGATTCCTTTGATGGGGATGACTAGGGGAGGGGCATATGCCAACGCAACAAATGGATTAGGTGTTGGTTGGGTTGATCCTATGAAGAGAGGGAGTGGATCCACTTTGTGGGTGCCCATAAATGGACGGATCCTCAATTAAAGCAACATGTGGTCATTTGCTTCTCATCTCTTTTGGTGAGCATATGGTGGGATCCAAGATTAAATTTTAGTCAAGTTTCTCATGAGGGTAGCTATGCAATGTTATCTTGCCATAATACATAGTCAAGGCAAGTATCCTTTAGGTAACCATGTAGACTTGTAGACTTACTCTTGTCATGGGTTGGCAATGCTACTCTTGGATGGATATTGTAGTGTTATATTATGGATCATAGCATTCCCACTAGGACAATCATTTCACATGACATACTGATAATTCACTACCTATTTGCACTCCTAAGATGAAGATTACATGCTTTGGTACTGAGGGTACCAAAATAAAAGGATCAAAGGTCCTAGGAAACAAAGTAGTCAGTGGTGTTCCTCACATTATATGCATAAGCAATCAAGATACTATCATAATTTAGTGGATTGCACACACCTTAAGGAATCTTAAGTAGTTTAGAGGTGGGTCTATGGGTGTTGGAGCTTTATAGGTTGGTAACATGGATGGTATTGGAGACGCATTCGGGGTTTCACTAAAAAACTCTATGATATCATGTGCATGCACAAGATAACATTTTTAAAGAAGGTATAATCAAAATGTTTACATTTACACGAGGTGTCCTATTTTCAAATACTAGTGTATTAGGTGTGTGAAACATTTATATTAAAAAAATGTATACACACAAGAATTGATATGTATATTCATATATAGATCTATTTTTTACTACCCTCTTGAATTCATGTGATATGGAGGTTTTCTTAAGAGCATTTGAGGACATCCATGCCAATGGTTTGACCATCAGGTGATCTTATTACCTAAAGGCCTCATGGTAAGGGTGGTGCACATGTCTATTTGTCTCAAGCTTGAGGGTTGGTCAAAGTAGCGAGCCTATGGTTACGAGGTGAGTCTACCTAGTGTTTTCCTTTTATGCTCTATGCATGTGCATATGTGTGTTTTAGATGAAGGGATGGCATCACAAGGATGCCACAAATGTACAAGTAGTTTAAGTGTTACCAACACTGTGTGTGGTCTAGTCCTAGTATAAACCATGAGGTGAGTCTACCTAGTGTTTTCCTTTTATGCTCTATGTATGTGCATATGTGTGTTTTACAAGGATGCCACAAATGTACAAGTAGTTTAAGTGTTACCAACACTGTGTGTGGTCTAGTCCTAGTATAAACCATGAGGCTTATAGTGGATTACCAACTCACCTAGTGGTATGAGATGTGACATGTAGTTATCTACAAACAAGGTGGTATATGGTACTCATATTCATTTGTTGCATTTGTGCTTGTGGGTGGTTTGGAGTTTGTTGATCCTATCATTGGGTTGGTGAATTATCAACTGTTCTCCATGCGTGTCTAGGTGTATGTATGTGTGTGCAATAGTTTGATGTAAGTTGGATGCTTGGGGTTGTAACACTGGTTCATTGTCGCTTTACTTTGTGATTGAATTTGTGTGAGATATTTCCTTTCATCTATTATTCAAGGTTGAAATTTGTCTTAGGTAGGATCATGCTTGATAGAATTGAACAAAGGTTAAGCTTTGTAAAACTATTTTCTTTACAATTAGTAAGCAGGAGAGTGTTAATTAAAAGGTTAGACATGTAACAAATAAAACTAGCAATAAGCAACGTAACACTCTAATCTCTCTTTAAATATGCTTCTTTGAAAAAGAAGTTACTTTTTGAGAAAAGAGAAGATGAATTCAAAACTCAATTTCCTTACATATTAATAAAGATTTTTGTAATATAAAAGGTAGATATTCAACTTCTCAATCTATGATGATGAGACTTTTATTTTTATTGTTGTAGATATTCAACTTCTCACTCTACATACAATGACGAGACTTTTATTTTTTTGATTTTCTAAATTCTCATTAAAAACTTATTACTTTCTTGTAAGGAAACAATCAATGTTCTCTCACTTCTAGTTGTAGTTCCTGAGTTGTACAGAGGGATGGAGGGTAAAAAGATTCTTCTTCCTTATTAAGTACTATTATCAACACACTTTTTCTCACAAAAAGTTAATAGAGAAGGTGAAAGGTTTCCAACTTCTTCATTTGATATCTAGCATCATTCCAACATTTAATATCTCTTTTTTGTCCCAATATAATTTACTTTTGAAATCACAAAATGTCATTGTTTTCAAGTCATTAATTTCTATATATTAAGTGCAAGATTCTTGGTCTTCTCTTTGACCTAGAAAAGGCACATTGATTTCTATATGAAATGAAAAAGATGATGCCACCATCACTAGCCACTCAATTGAGCAACAAAAGTCTACAAGTAGGTGGAAAAAAGTTGCAAGCATGAAAATGAAATGCTTATTCATTCCTTTCCTCTTAACCCCACCACAACAAAAAAGAAGCATGAATATTAGGAATAATGAAGCAAGATAGAGAGGGAAACCATACAAATGAGGTGGATCAAATGCAAAACCATTGTTCACATGTAAGAGGGAGATTATGAACTTATCAAAATGTTTTCTCTCAATACATTAAGGAATGATGGGTGTGTTTCTTTATGTGAGGAAACCCCACTTCAAGGTGGGGCACATTATTGGGCACACCCTTCACTTAAAAGGAGGAGCACATGGCAAGCCCATCTGTATGGTTGGTATGTTTGAAAATAAGTTCTTGTGCCCATGTGATTGACTCTTATAGTTAGTACTACATGATTTACATTTCAATCACACTTTTTTTCCATTCAAGAAAGTGTCATTCCACCTGAAGGCGATGCTACAAGTTGATCGCTCCTTTCCATAACAAAGAAAGCATTCATTGATTGTTTTGATAAGGGAAAATTTTATTGGAGTTACATGTGTGTGCCCTATATTTGCATAAAGTTTGTTACACATCTACCAAATGACCATTAGAATGGATAAATTGCATAAAACCACCCTAAAAATTTTATCAAATATGGCAATTACTAGAGTTACACGTGTGTGCCCTATATCTGCTTAAAGTTTGTTACACATCTATTGGAATGGATAAATTGCATAAAAGCCACCCTAAAACTTTTATCAAATATGGCAATTAACAAAAAGTCATCCAAGCTTTGAAAATATTGCAATGTTTCATCCTAAATCAAGGGGTTGCTCATTACAACCATAACATGTGGTTGTGATAGGCATGCAAGGCATGCATAATCTAGAGTTCAAAACCTCTTTAGTCAAACCTCCTTGGCACCAAGCACATGAATATTTTTATAGCTTTTTTGAGTAATCAAGTTGAATGAAATACTTCAAGTAACAAGTCCTTAGGTCAATGAATCTAATTGTTGAAGAAATGTTTGTTGCACCTTAATGCTCTTGATGGCATAAGACGTGAAAATTCAAGGGAATAACGGTAACTTACAAGAACTTGCAAGCTTGGGTTATCTTTGACGTGTAGGATCAAACTTTTTCTATTCACCAAATTTTGATGAAAACATAGATTTATATAAAGAGACTTTAGGCAAAAGCGTGCATGAGAAGGATAGGTGTCCTTATGTGAATGTAAAAGATGTCAAATGGCTTTCCGTCATAGAAAGGGACTTGAACAACAAGTGCAAAATACAATCTCAAAGGGGTTTAAGTTCTTAAGGAGATGAGGCTTGGAATTGTTACCTTAGTGGTGGGGTTTGTGAAGTGTAAAAGATGTCAAATGGCTTTCCGGTGTAGAAAAGGACTTGAACAACAAGTGTAAAATACAATCTTAAAAGGGTTTAAGTTCTTAAGGAGATGAGGCTTGGAATTGTTACCTTATTGGTGGGGTTTGTGATACCATGGCATTGAACAAGTGTAAAAGATGTCAAATGGCTTTCTAGTGTAGAAAGGGACTTGAACAACAAGTGTAAAATATAATTTCAAAAGGGTTTAAGTTCTTAAGGAGATGGGGCTTGGAATTGTTACTTTATTGGTGGGGTTTGCGATACCATGGCATTGAAATGCTAACTTTAACCGAGTTCACCATTTTTCATAGACCACTCAAACGTTTGGAGCGAGTGATAAATGAACATGAAGTCCTTGTGAGATCCATTAAAGGAGTCAAATAAGCAAGCAATACAAATACAATGTAGTAAAACGTATATACTTTTAAGGGTCTTTATAGACATCTCCCATGGGAGCTTTCTCGTCGCTACAAAGGAACATGCGGGTGAGATCTGTCATTTTCAAGGGTGGGGCTCAAGCTTGAATTTTGACGGGCACTCTTGCCCTTCAAAATTGACAGGTTTGGTGAAGTTATTTTGTATTATACTATAATATTTTACGGGCATTCGAAAATTTTATGGCCAAAATGCTCAAAAATGGGCGTGACGCCTGTCAAAAAGTAACTATGGTAGGGCTCGAGGGTTATGTTTGTTTGAATTGCTGAGAAACTTAGAAGGGTCTTTTCTTTGACGCTAGTCTTACTGTGGTCTTTTCTTTGACGCTAGTCTTATTGTGGTCTTTTCTTTGACACTAGTCTTAAAATGCTCGTGAGATGGGTGGATTTGTAAAGAGTTAAGAAAGTTCAAAGTGGGGATTAGAATTAGGATTGGGAGGAGGCTTTTTGTAAAGGAGTTTCTGTGATAATATTATATATATATATATTTCCCAAAAAAAACAAAAGAAAAAGCGTGCCACTTGCATATGCCCAACATTGCTTTTACACGTGGAAGCTTTATGGCCTGCCACGTCAAAACAGAGTTGGACCACCTTGCCAATCCACGTCATACAGCACAGACCCCACACGACGGCAGATTGAACGGCTAGCTTGCCATGTCACCATTTTGGAAAAGGAACTTGCCACGTCTCTTGCCATGCTGTCCCCGTAAAGGGTGAAGACCACGATTAAAAATGCTCGTTAATTTTGATTAACGAGGTTATTTCGTTTTAGTGTGCGCCTTACTGTTTTATTGGGGTAAATTTATTTTTTCAAAAAACACGCGCTCATTTGACTTAACTAGGGGTTGTGGGCGGTCTAATCACTGCGTTAATTTCCGACTTCGTGGTTTGAACTTTGATTCGTCCGGGAAAAAAAAACGCACAGAAAAAGGCTATAAGAAGAAGAGAGCCTCCATTGTTGTACACCCAGACAGCAAGCAAATCTCTGATTTCTCTTCCTAATTCAGCAGAAAACCCTGGGAAATTCGCAGGTGACTCTTGATTAGCGACGATTATCGCAGTTAAACGCTTGCTTAACAGAAACTTCTCTCCATCGAGCGCTTGCTTGGCGCAGCAGGAAGAGATTTGTGGAGATTTGTGCATTTGGGCACTTGCTTAACAGAGATTTTTGCGGTATCAGGCGTTTGCTTAAGCAGAGCGCACAGGTTTGTGCTCTAATTGGGCACCTGCTAAGGCCCTTAATTAGAGAGATTTCCGCACTGAGAGCTCGATTGGCAAATTGGGAAGCCCACAGGGCATGGAAAACGTTGGAAGCCGTCATCATTCCTGCGTTTAGAACAAACCTGCGGCCATGCATATGATGCGACGATTGAAGAGCCTTGCTTCTGGCCGCTCTTCAATATCTGACCCGGTAAGTAAACCATGCTCAATCGTTGGGTTAAATGGCTTAATTTAGGCAAACCATGCTTAATCCTTGAAGTAAATATCTAAATGTTGTTTACGTTGTGGTTAATTCTTTTGCCCTCATCGCTAGTTAGCGCGCTTAGGACCTTGCACTGTGTCCTTACCCTAGAGCCATGCCTGCCTTCACGTTCTTTATGATTATCAATGGGTACCATGCTTCTATGGACCCAAGACCAGCCCTTCACCTTCAGTGAATTGCTAGAAGCTGGAGGGGATATTGTGCATCTTGTTTTTGGATTAACACAACAATGACTCAGTTTTCAACCACAACCGTCTTTACATGTTTTGAACACTCAGGCTGGAGATTCTGGTAAAAAGAGAGCAAAGGTAGAACAGGAAGGCGTAGGGACCAATCAACATTCATCTGAATCATGGTTCAAAGCTACAGAAGCAGCTCACTCTTCGAAACGGCAGATGGGATCTGTAAAGGTACAGCTTGCCATGGCTGGTGCCGCAATGGCAAACTCTAGCATGTTCCACACAGGATCCGGTGGGGCAGACCAGCTTCCGAAAGAGATGTGTGAAATGAAGATTCAGGATGACAGAGTTAATGCCCATAAGGTTAATACATACAGATCCCTTTGAAAGATTCTTCATGTAGACAGTAGTCACATTCCTTGCACAATGCTAATTTGATATCGTTTAAGTTATCGTATCTCGAGGTGCTTTTTGCTCAACAAGTGCATCTGCATTATCTTTTGATACAGGAATCAGAACCATCTGTCATTGATGGCAATGGCACAGAAGCAGGCCACATAATTGTTACAACTGTTGCAGGATCAAATGGGCAACCAAAGCAGGTACTGCTTTTCTTGTCTTTCAAGGGTTTGTGTGTTTTTCATGGTGATGGTATGCATGCATGCATGTATGTGTGTATGTTGTGTATGCTACATATGTATGTATACATAAATGTGTGCGCGTGATCACTTGTGTAAACATATAGAGCGAGCATACATTTTTTACTTTTTCTATTTTAATTTAAATGTATTTTTTGGTGGTTTGCAGACTATTAGTTACATGGCTGAACGCGTTGTTGGCACTGGATCCTTTGGCATCGTATTTCAGGTGTGCCTGGTTTAAGGACTCAATTTGTTGAAAACGATGAAACAGTGTTGGTATTGTTATTGTGACATACATACATGCATGCATGCATATAGCATACACACGTACATACCCGTTACATACATGCATACACATGCATACATATGCACATGTACATTGCATACATTGCTTACACACGCATGCACATGCCTGGGGTCATTGGCCATTGCCGTATGTAGAAGACTCTCATTTGTATATGATCAGTTTGCAAGAGCTCTGCGATTGTATGTTTTGAGAGTACCTTTTTTTAAATATCATGAAGATAGCTGATTGGTAACTGTTCTTTTTCTAAATGCAGGCAAAGTGTCTTGAGACAGGTGAAACAGTGGCCATCAAGAAAGTCCTGCAAGACAAACGTTACAAAAACCGTGAGCTGCAAATCATGCACATGCTTGATCATCCGAATATAGTGACCCTTAAGCATTGCTTTTATTCGAACACGGAGAAAGAGGAGTTATATCTTAATCTAGTATTGGAGTATGTACCTGAAACTGTGTATCGAGTCTCGAAGCATTACAGCCGAGCCAATCAACGAATGCCCCTCATTTACATCAAGCTGTACACTTATCAGGTGAAAAGACATGCTTTATTAATGATCTGATTATGCTAACACATTGCTAATGATTTTCCAATGACATTATTTGAGTGTTTTCATTTATGTAGATATGTCGAGCATTGGCCTATATTCATAGTGGTCATGGGATATGTCACAGAGATATTAAACCACAGAATCTTTTGGTATGTTGATTACTTCGCTCTCTTTCTCAAAAGCAAGTCAGTCCACACACATGCATGCACTTGCAATATGTGCACACGTACACACAGGTGCACGTGCGCGCGCACACACACACACGCATGCACAACACAAACGCACATGCAGGTGCATCTTACACCTTCATGCACATGTGCACACGCCCTCACGTACAGGCGTGCACACACATGCCCTTTCCCATCCCCATCCCTTCGCCCTCTTCTCTCTACCACATGTGACATGGGCAATCTCAGCAGATTGTCATATAACTGAATGACGGTTGTGCGTGATGAATCCATTTAACCTGTGTTGTTTGGAGGGTTTTGGGTGCCTAAGTCATGGATGGATGTCTCCAAACTGGGGCAACAATTGTGTTTGTGACCACTTTGGGATCACCCCCCATCTACCCACTTGTTCATGCACACACTCTTAACGCTTTTTACTTCCAAAATTACCAGGTCAATCCACATACCCACCAGTTGAAGCTCTGCGACTTTGGAAGTGCCAAAATGCTGGTAGGTCTACTCCTTTTTGTTGATGTTTTACACGATTAGGTAGATAATCTTATTTTAAACCTTCCTTTTAGATTATGGGAAGTCTCTCTTAGTGTTTTTGGCTTTCAATATGTAATGGGGGCGCATCATAATACTATGGTTTGCAGGTAAAGGGAGAGCAAAACATTGCATATATTTGTTCTCGCTACTATCGAGCCCCCGAGCTCATTTTTGGAGCTGTGAATTACACCACAGCAATTGACATCTGGTCACTAGGTTGTGTCATGGCCGAGCTAATTCTTGGGCAGGTATACTCTATATATCTTCCAAGGTGATATCAATGTTCTTGCTAATCACTTCTTAAGCATCGTATTATTGTGGTACTGGTATTCACACTGGTGAAGCCTTTTCTTTTGTATAAATCCAGCCGCTTTTCCCTGGAGAGAGTGGTGTTGACCAACTTGTGGAAATAATTAAGGTCAGTGACATTAGATACCATGTTGTAGGAGAAATGTTCAAGGTCTGCATGAATAATAATTGGGTGGCAATGGCCGTTTTGATGATTTGGGATGATCATAAACTTGGGTGCTGTCTGAATTTTCTGGATTCTTTTGATTTAAAGGTTTTGGGTACCCCTACAAGGGAGGAGATCAAATGCATGAATCCAAGCTATACTGACTACAAGTTCCCACAAATTAAGGCACATCCTTGGCACAAGGTTTGTATATCACCATTTCAATTGTTGTGGTCTGCTGTAGCAGGTTTGTGATATATAAGCGGTCGGTTTCTGTTTCAGATCTTTTCAAAACGGGCACCACCGGAAGCGGTTGATCTCGTAACGCGACTGCTTCAGTACTCACCCAGCCTGAGATACACTGCTGTGAGTGTTATAATGGGCCATTGTTGTGAAGAGGGAAAGTGGGCTGAGGGGTGAGGGGGGCTAATTAATAAGACCAAAGAGGAGGTGGTGCATGTGGAGTGGGGTGGGGTGGGGTTTAAGCATAGGGGGTATTCCTTGACTTCTAATTACACTGAGTTTACCTCCTAATTACACCTAGCTTACACCTGAGGTTTGTTTTGTTCTTCCTGTAGCTCGAAGCATGCGTGCATCCTTTCTTTGATGAGCTTCGCAACCCTGCTACACGGCTGCCCACGGGGCGTCCCCTCCCTCCTTTGTTTAACTTCAGGCCTCAAGGTAGCTTTCTGTTAGCTTCATTGACACTGTCAAAGCTATATTTCTTTTTGCAACTGATTGAGAATCCATATTTGGGTCCGTGTGTTGCTCTTGGGTTTTACAGAATTGAAGGGCGCAACTCCAGAGTTGCTTCAGAGGCTTATACCCGAGCACGTGCGAAAGCAAAACCCAATGCTGGCCATGTAGAGATCTGTGGTGTGTTGTGTCCACTTTCACGTAGAACATTACACAAGAAGATGGGGGGCTTGTGTGTGTACAGAGATGATGGCATGCATTGCCACTGAGATTATTTGCATTATAGAGTAGATCCACCACCACCTTCTACATGGAAATTCTTTGAACCAACCATCTGGTGCTTGTGAATGCAGACTGGGACTGATTACAATATGCAATTCAGGCAATGCCTGTTATTAACACTGAGGTTTCTCATTGGCCTTTTCTTTCAATAGTTTAAGGCTTGCTCGAGAAGTTGATGTTATTTCAAGTCGTCTTTGAAAGCTAGGATGAATACACAACCCTCTGCCAATGGGACAGGTGGGCAACATGGTGGCCTGGATGGGCTGCCACTGTTGATGATTGGCAGGGGTTGGTTGTGTATGCAGCATATTGTCTTGTCCCCTTTGATGATGTAAGTGTTTTTTTTTTTGCTTTCCTATGGGATTGGGTAAAGGGTATTACTAATCGAGAGAGCATTTGATGCCTTTTTCTTGTACATTTTTAGTTTATATAGATTGTGCTTGTGAAGAATTCGAGCTCTCAAGAGGTCTCAAAGAAAAATATAAGTAAAAAGCCAACATCATCACGAGAAAATTTAATACTACACAAGTAGTTATGGGTTGGATTTGAGCTAGGTCCTAAGAAGTATACATCATCTTAGCCTTTTATAGTATTCCCTCTTCTACATGACTTTGGGTCCAATTTTGCTCCTTGGTCTTCCAAAATCTACTTCAAGTCTAGAGATTATCCTAACAATTGAAGGACAAGTTGGTCTAATGCGACGGTGTACTTTAGAATGTGAGAAAGCTACCTACTAGTTAAAACAAGCTTTGCCTTCTTATACTTGAGGTGTAGAAAGATACAAGTTGAAGTGCATGGAGAAGTTTCATGTTCACATTAAGCCCAAGATACTTGGAAAAAACAATTCTTGTGAAATAAGAACTAATACTTGGTTTAAAAACCTCGACAATGCATATGCATTCCCAATCATGCTTGACGTTCATCCTCCCTAGAAGCTTGGAAAAGATTCTTATTGTGAGATTAAGAACTAATTCTCGAGTTAGAAACCTCGACTATTCATTCCCATTGATACTTGACCTTCATCACCCCATGTCATAGCTTGAGTACTGTAAATTTCATTGCACCAACACCACTATGATTGGTGCAACCATACGTTACAAAAGTGAATGAAGCAAAAAGGGGATTGTAAATTGAGCTTCGGTCCATGCCTCTTTCAAATTGAAAGGGGTCTAAATTTGCAATTCAACATGTGCACCATGCCACAATTTCTTGCACCATTTTATGTCGTGAATGAAATCTATGGACATTATAGTTGTATGAGTAGGACCATGGACATGCAAGACAAGGATGATTGATAGAGGTGTCATCATCACTTGTAAGAGCTAGACCCTTTCCATTTGAGGTTTGAAGGCATGGTATGTAGACTCCAAATAAAACTAGAAAAAAAGATGGAGAATTATAATTTGATTGGAGAAAAAAGAGAAGGTGGTACGTAGACTCCAAATAAAAGTAGAGAGGGAGATGGAGAAGTATAATTTGATTGGAGAAAAAAGATGAGGTGGTGTAGATATTGCAACTCTTTATGAACTATGTATTGGTGTATAGTATTTTGGTTCATGCTTCTATAGACTTGTGTTGTTGCATATGAAATAGAGCATTTGTTGAGGGTGAAATGTGATAATAAAGAGGATGGAATAGGTGATGGAAGGGAAGAGGTGACATAAAAGAGATGGCAAAAGAGAACGTTGGTACTGGAGAGGGAAGCAAGGAAAATTTAAGGGAATAGTGGGAGAGGAGGTGGAGGAGTGGGTGGGGATTAGAGAGTGTAGCTAGAGTGGAGAAGGGAGGTGTGTAGGGAACCAATTTCAAATTTGGATTTCAAGGAAAACTTAAGTTGTGTGCCATAGAATCTAAAACTGCACTATAGGATCAACCTTTATATTTTTTTAAAAGAATCCATTCTTTTATAAGAAAGTTTGACCACCTTGAAGGAATGCCATTTTTTTAAACTTTGCCCTTCCATAGTTGGCTACTAAAAAAATGCCTCAAAAACATATTTGTTAGAAATAAAATACTATTTGTTTTCAACAAGCATAAATGCAATCCATTTAGAAGTCATTTGAACAAGGACTAAGCATAGATCTCAAAATAGAAATCCAAATGCCTTAAAGAATGACTATTTAAAAAGAATAATTAATATAAACAAGTTAAGTTCTTTATCATACAAGTTCCCTTTCATATGGCCTTCATGTTGTGAAGGTTTGCTCCCATTTGATATGAATGAAAAACGTTTTTACATGCGATTCTTTAGCAAAAGGTTTAATTTTTCTCCCACTTCTCTAGCATGCTAAAATAGATCTAGAATGTCTCAATAACTTTCAAAACTATATTGTGCAAGTTAATAAGCCTCATTGCCAACTTAGCGATGCATGAAAACTAGTTCTTGGTGGAGTTTTTTTTGCATGTCGCTTCGATTGCAATTACACATAAAGGCATCAAGGATGTAGACAAAACTCTTCGCCAAAGAGATGGAAATTTGCAAAAAAGATGACAAGCTATTTGAGCCAAGGGTATGCACTGACCTACCTAGACTCCATTATCTTGGCCTTCATGGACCAAGATGTTGGCCAAGCAGTTCACGAATGGTGGGGTGAAGTCTCACTTCAGGTTCCACACTTAATATTCATAGAACTACAAAACTATCAAAGTCTAGCACTATTGAAAATGAATGTGTGAGGATCTTATCCATACGGACTAAGAGGCTCCCTTCGGAAGCTTCTATTCACTTGAAGTACATGAACCAACTTATAACCACAAGTTTTATCATTGATTCATATTATGTCACTAAAACCTCTTTTAAACATTACCCTCCAAACATAATATGAGGTGCCTAGAGCATAAATCATGGAACCCATCTCTCTCTCTCTCTCTCTCTCTCTCTCTCACACACACACACACACACACACACACACACACACACACACACATGCACGCACGCACGCACACACACACACACACATCCGCATGTGTGAATGCACACACACACACACACGTACGTGTGCACACCCCCCTCCCTCCCACCGATTAATTGGCCCAAAAATTAGAGCCACATTCAAAAGAGCAATAATAATTTCCCTTTTGCATTGAATTTAGAACACCCTTTTGTTTGCTTGCACTTTATCAAGATTGTGTCAAGTAAGACACCATTAGTTGCATATTATTTTTATCACAAGTGTGGTCCTTTGCTAATAAAATTTGTAGATGACATGTAACTAGTAAAGTTGATGGAAATGACAACCATGACAGCAATATAGAATCCACCATGCTGCTCCAAAAATTGATGTATGTATTGGAGATACAGTAGAAGATAAGGAGATAGAAAACCCTTTGGAGCTCGAAGTGGAGGCAGAGCTTAGCAAAGGACATGACATTGTAGAACTCAAAGTAAACACAATAATTGAGGAGGAGAATGTTAGTGGATAGGAACTAGAAAGATCAGTAAACTTGCCATGCCTACCATCATTTAACATCCAACAACAAGGACTTTATCTAGCTGTCAATGCTATTCTCCTTAAGAGAAGATTATTGTCTTGCTACTATTGCACATATGACTGAAGCTTAGGAAGATTGGGTGGATTTTAAGAAGAGGTAATTTATTTGGCGAGCAAGTTTTTTTTTTGGTGAGCCTTGGTTCCAAGGTTTTACTTATGTGGACTACTTTGATGATGTGGCACTTGACGTGTCCATGTTAACATGTGATGAGTCCATGTCAGAATATGACATGGCATGGACATACATGCTATCATAGGCACCATGGAAACATATGCATCATCCACATGATGGCCATGCATGATGTCAAAGATCATGGCCTTGGATGGTCCATATAATCGGAATGGGCTCTATGTGATCTGCTTGATATTGTCTACATGCTTGGTATTAACTTGGTGTGGAATGTACGGTTTGTATGTCCCGCACATGGTTAGAATGGGATCTATGTGATCTTTATATGCTCGATGTCATCATGGCATTATGTACATGTGTTGTACATGGTCAGGATTGGTTGCTTGAGATCTTCACATGCACAATATTATTATGATGGGGCATGTATGGTTAGGATAGGATGATGCATGTGACATTTACATGGTTAGTGTATTTCTTATATGGGTTGTAATGTTTAAATGCTCTAAATGGTTCGTTTGTGTGCCTTATATGTGTTTTGTATCTGGTCATTGTGTGGGTTTTATCATTTGAATGCTCTAAATGGTCCATTTGTGTGTCTCTGTATGTGCTTTATATTTGGTCATTGTGCACGTTTTATCAAAGGGGGGTTTTTTCAAGTGATTTGTATGCTATACATGTGATCTTTACATGGTCCCTTTTTTGTCCTTGAGGTCCATTGGGTACATGTATAGCATACGTGTGATCTTTACATGGTCCCTTTTTTGTCATTGAGGTCCATTGGGTACATGTACATGGTCCCTTTTTTGTCCTTGGATCCATTGGGTACATGGTCCCTTTTTTGTCCTTGAGGTCCATTGGGTACATGTATTGTTAAATGGGTTGCCCGTGATTCTTATGTGCTTACTATGGCTCTTGTGTGGTCTATATGGTCTATATGATCCATTTAAAGTGGGAATGGGTTGCATATGGTCTTTATATAGTTGGTATTATTCCCTCATGATTTACATGGTGCATATGACACATGTATGATTGGGATGGCCCTCAACTTACCTTAATGTGCTCAGTATGGCCGTTCGGTGGTCCATATGGTCTATATGATACCTAGAAAGTGGCAATGGGTTGTGTATGTGGCAATGGGTTGTGTATGTGGCCTGGATAATCCATACAACATGTGCATGATCCTCATGGCCCATAAGTGATCTTAATGTGGTCAATATAGTGCATAGCCAAATTGAATGAAGTTTATAGTCCACACACAAGGTACAATGTGGTCAGTATAACACATGAATAAAATAAATGGTGTTCATGGTCCACATAAGGTGACACCCCTTTGATGTAACGAGACTGTTTGTACCAATATGACATGATGAATGTTTGTGTTGCTATCATGTACTTAGCATTCACTATCTGTGATGTGATTTGGCAATGGATCTCTTCATGCACTTTCCTGTCCCAACTCTTGTCAAGTAAAGTTGCCAAGAATGTAGAATCTAGATTTTTGCAAATAAGCATAGTCTTTGCATCTGCAAGGCTTCTTTTACTCCTCCCCTCATACTGCAGTTGCCCAATGTGTGAATGTACCATATTCATGATCCCAATGATGCACTCAATTGGTTGCCACTCTTCATATGATGAGGGATACATATCTGCATACACAAACAATTGAACCCGAGAATGAGAACAATAATTCGATGATTAATGGTATTAATACTGATAACAATAATGAATTGCTTTGAGGTTCAGAGGATTACAATTTATTTTATGTGGTTGCAAGGATGATTGATCCTCTCTGCTAAGTACAAGCTCGTTGTGCATGTATACATGTTGCACAAGCACCTCCTTTATAGTTGTCCTTCCGCTCTCTATCTTGAAGTCTTTGATTCTACCCTTCCATGATGTTATGAAAATGTTCTTGCTGCTTATATGTTTTCACCTTCTTGGTTGCATAAGCACCTAGGTTCCCTTGGTTATTTGAACTTGTGTCCATTGGTTCTATTCATTGACTGTGTTGGAGATAAGTACAGAAAACACTGATGATCTAGGTCTCCTTGGCCTTTGAACTGTTTCGTCAATGTCCTTTGCTGTAGGAGGGTATGATCGACGTGATATGAACCGATGGTTTGTAGCCATTGTTTAAAAAATATAACAGAACTGAAAGATTAGAGTAGAAGGATAAAGGAAAGCAGTGCGTAGCTAGGAGAATGAAGAGAGCAAAATGAGAAGAAGAATACAAACGAAGGTAGTTCACTTTAAAATTTTCCTCCTTGACAAGAAAAGACAAGATATCAAGGATGAAAAATTCTCCATCTATACTTGGGCAGGCATCTTCAATACAAAAGTTATTTATTTAAGATGAATACGATTGTTTTTAGAATATACATAAAAACTTTTTAAGATTTTTTAAATCAATATAGCTAATTTTCAACGTTACGTTGCCTTCTTGCTCATCACTGGTTGGCGGCTATTTCCTCTCTCTTCTAAAAGGCCCTCCAAATGACCTTCGAAATGTTCTAATGGGCTCGTGGTTGCGTGGCTTGGCTGAGAGTGGTCTCTTGCAATACCTCTTGGTATGTTCGGATTTCCTGGGCCACTTCCACCTGTAATCTTTGTGACGTAGCAGCTATATCTGGAATTACTCCCCTCATCTTCTTATCTGTCTTCTTCCTTTTCCCCTTCTTGATTTCCTTCATGATTGTCTGGGTCTCCATTAAAATAGCCTGCCCCTCTTGCATATCTTCAATTGTTAATTTGGGTTGTTTTGGTAGCAGTGCCAAGTGCAAGTGCTCATCTGGTTCGAGCTCTGAGAGAGGCCTTTTTGCTACGTTATTTAGAACTTGTGCGAGTAGGTACGGGTTACAGATTTTAGATTGGTGGGCCTTGGTATTCAGCGTGCAGAGTTCTGTGTCGATACTTCTTGGGAGTATCTGTGCCATTTTTCCCAAACCAACCTTGTCTAGCTTTGCTTTAACTTCATCCTCCTCCAAAATTTGGAGGCATTCTGGGCTGTGGTAATGTAGGGCTACCTTTCCATGGGTTGTTAGAGCTTCTTTGCTGATGATGGCCCCATGGAAGGCCTAGGCATAAGGGCCCAAAAAGTTCAACTTTGAGCCCCACGCTGGCCTCTTTCTCTGACTTGATGGGGATCCAGTGGTGCTAGCTTGAGTCACAACTGGGGTCTCGAGAGCTTCTGACTCTGAGGCCAACATCTGTACATTTCGTGAATCTGCAGGCTGTGAAGTCATGTTCCATGAAAAAAAATGAGGTTCCATGAAAAAGTTAGGTTCCGTGAACCTTTAAGGTTCCGTAAAAAGGTTAGGCGTGAAAAGATGAGGTTTTGTGAAAAAGTTAGGTTCCATGAAAAGGTTAGGTGTGAAAAGGTGAGGTTCCATGAAAAAGTTAGGTTTCGTGAAAAGGTTAGGCGTGAAAAGGTGAGGTTCCATGAAAAAATTATGTGCCGTGAAACTTCACGTTCACGAACCTGAGTTCTGTGAAATCGCAGGGTGTTAATATTGTGAATCGTTTGTTTGTTTATGAGGGTTTTCATTTTTGCTTTTAGTGTAGAGATGAATGTGAGGATACCATGAAGAAATTGTTTTAGAATAATTATGACGTATGTACATAAAGCAGTGTTGACAAGATTTTGATCAATCATGAATATAAACAAAAATACAAGAAGAAAAACAAAATGAAAAGAAGAAGGTTCAAGCTCCCACCTCGAAAAAGGAGAGAGTCAAAATCCGGGATGGGAGATGCAGAGCGATGAAGAGTGGAAGCAACAAGAATCGAAAGTGCAGGTCACACGATGCAAAATGACAAAAGAGGAAAACAATTTTGATTTTATAACGCAGCTGTCGGATAGGGCAGCTGCCTTAATGAAGAAAACCATGTGGTGCTGCTTGATTGGCTCGTGACAAATTACCGTTTCACGGCGTGAACGTTTTTGAAATTTTTCACGGCGTAAACCTTTGTGAATTTTTTTAGGGCATCAACCTTTGTGAATTTGTTCATGGCGTGAACCTTTTCGAAGTTTGAATGCATAAGATTGATACCTTCTCATTTTTTCCTTCATGCTCAAGCAGTCAAACATGTATATAATGAGTGAATGATACCTTGATTACCTCGTACCCATTGTGCAATCATTGGACACCCTTCTGTCTTACTGCCATGAGAACCAAGGGTACCTAGGAACTTTTGGCATTTGTTGATGCAGTCGTTTTAGCTCAATGTGGGAGTTTTTAATTGTTCCTTCCACCCAACTAAACAATGTTGTCACTATGCCTTATGGTGGAGGGCTTCTATCTGTGTCTCTTTGCTGAACTTCTTTGTTTCTACCTTTAGGTTCCCTGTTCAGTTCTGTAACCGGAGTGGGTACTTTCATTGCTTTGGCAATTCCAACGCATTTGGCTGAGTTGTCTTTTTCCTCCACACAAGAGTTGGCGAGGTTCTTGCTTGAGTTGGGAGTTGATGCTGTATGCTCTTACTACTCTCTTTTTTATGACTTGAACTGCTTGTGGTGTTGGCCATTGAGTGGGGTTTGGGTACCCATATTTCCGTATTGCCTTGGTAGTATCCTTGTGCTCGTAGTAGTAAGTCCTTTCGGACCCATTGCTTATGGAACCTTTGAGGTCTATTGGGATGCTTGGAGTCTTGCCAATCTGTTTGTGTGTCAGCAAGGTCTGACTTTTGAATTTTTTGTAGATTCTTCTTGTGGTCCCCATATTATTCATGGTGTCCTTTTTGTCAGGTTGATTTTCAAGTTGAATCTTGGGCACTCACTTATCTGTACCCTTAGATGTTGGGTATTGTGTGTGTAAGCTTTGTGGGACTGATGCTTATTCTATTTTATGAGGTGTTGCCACTACACTTAGTATTGTTTGTTCATCAGTTATGATGTGTTTCCCTCTGTTTGTCAAGCTCCATAAGGGTATGGACATGACCTTGTTGCCCGTGCTTAACAACGTCATCCTTTCTTCCCATTGGATATTGCATTTACTTGCACAGATCTAGGATCGTCCTAGAATCATTTCCTCTTCCATGAACTTGCAGGCATGATAAACACCTTCCCGACCAAGGAATTATTTCTGATGGAAATGTTAACATTTAAAAATCCCTCAGCTCTCATAGTTATCAAGCGAACACTATGTACTTGCGCATCAGTGGGTTTGAGGTGTGGTCTATCTAATGCTACCTAGGTTTCACATGAGATCAAGTTATGATTTGACCCCGTATCTATTAATGTAATGCTTGTTACATGGCCTTTAGGTGTAGTAAGTCCCACCTTAAGTAGTCTCCTAGCTCAATGTTTAGTTCCTCTTCATCCAAGAGAGTCACAAAGCCATGTTTGTTGACATATATCAGTCTATTCTACAGTAATTGTTTGGCTTTGGCCTCCCTAGCCTTAGCTTCTTCTTGAGCCTACTGGATTTTTTCCTTTGCAAGCTATTTCTGTTGTTTTAAGAGATGTTCTTGCAAGAGCATCTCTTGGGTCAGTGGTCCGAAATATTTTTTAAATTTACTTCCATCGACGTAACCCTCCACTGTATGTTGTTAATTGTCTCAATTCAAACAGACCCTTGAGGTGTGATCTTCGATACTCGAAATGGTCCCAAGCCTTGGTATTTGAGTTTCTTTTTCCTGGTGCTTCTGACACCATACATGAGAACAAGGTCCCCCGTTTCCAGTTCTTTTTGCTTTAGATTTTTTGTCGAACCAATGTTTCCTGCGTAGTTTTTCGACCATGAGTCCATGTGATGCTATCAGCTTGGTCTCATCAAGCTTCTCTAAGTCAATTAGCCTTTCAGCTAATGCATTCTCCATCAGATGTTCTTGTAGGGCAATCCTTAAGCTTGGGACTAGGTATTCCATGGGCATAATAAGTGCTTCAACACCATAAGCTAGATGGAAGGGAGTGTACCCCGTTGCTACCTTATATGATGTTCGATACGCCCATAGGGATGCTGTCAGCTTATGTTCCCAGTTTGTTCGACTTGCTTCCAAGGTTTTGTTAAGATAGTACACAAAATTTTGTTTATACTCTCTGCTTGACCATTGGCATATGTGGATAATAAGGTGATTATTTTCGATGGACCACTAAGAATCCCACAAGTAAATGATCAATCATCTTATTAATAAAATGTGAGTCGCGATCACTAACTAATTCTAATGGACAGCCGAATCTTGAGATAATTTGCTCATATAAAATTTTTGTTGTTGTTTGTGCATCAGCTCTCTTTGAGGCTCTGGCTTCTGCTCATTTTTTGTGAAATAGTTTGTGGCCCCACGATCACGTATTGGGCTTGGGATGGATGTGCCACTGGACTAATAGGTCCAACAAAATCTACTCCCCATTTCTATGGTCTTACAATAATAGGGGTGAGTGGCATCTTGTCCTTTTTATTGTGGGATAGCAAAGTGTTGACATTCTTCGTATCTTTTGACAAATTCTATGGTGTCTCCAAATAATGTAGGCCACCATAGTCTTCCTTGAAGCACTTTTCGAGCTGTGATCTCTCCAGCAAAATGCCTGCATGCTATCCTTGAATGAGCTTCATCCAATATGGTGACGAACCCATCTTCTCTAATGCATCTTCTTAGCACATTATCTTTTCCTAGCTTATATAGTTCTCTTGCAATCAGTTGATAAGGTGTAGCAAGCTCTTGATAAGTTGCCACATTTTATCTTTGTTTAAAGGTATTTCCCGTTGTGAGAAAAACCATAAGCTAGATAATTTGAGATTTCCTCACTCCATTCAGGTACCATGTCTAACTTGAACAAAAAAGCATCAGGAAGATCATCACCACCACCAACTGCTAGTTTCCCATTTGGAATTCTTGACATATGATCGGCTAACACATGCCGTGTTCCTTAATAAGCTTTTTATTAAAGCTAAAAAAAGCTTTGTTTTTTTAGCTTTAAAAAATATTTAAAAAAGGTTTCTTTTTCAAAATATTTTCAAAAATTATGCTTGGAGAAAAAGCCTAAAAAGGGAGAAAAAATGAAATTTGAGATTAAAAATTCTCTGAAATTTTATGAGCTTATTTTCTTGAAATCCTTTGGCTTTCCGCATTCCCAAGAAACCTTTTGGCTTTCAGAATTTCGGAAAATCTTTTGACCTTTCGGATTCCGGAAACTTGACTTTTTCTTGTCTTTTCATTTTCTTGAAAATGTTGGCTTTCCATATTCTGGGAAAACCATTGGAATTCTAAATTTTTTTGACTATTCGTATTCTAAGACGTTCGGGGTAAATTATTTTTTTTAAAATTTTTAAAATTAGTAAAAAAATAGACAAAGGTTATTTTAATTTTTTGAAGAATGTGGGGTTGGTGATTAGCATGTGGTGTGTCCATTCGGGCACCCGTGACCATTCAAATTCCTTTAAAAATATATTTTTGACCCAAAAATTTTAAAAATCCATTAAAATTATAAATTTTCATTGGATTTGAGAATTGTCGGGCGGAATCAAAAATTTCATGAATGATGGGATTCTCAGGAAAAATTAGGAATTTTCTAGAAATTATTTTTAGAAATCTTAAAAAATTGGTATTTATAAAATATCAATGGTATTTTGGTAAATTAAATTACTAAAAATTTTCTAAAAAAATATAGGTTTGAAATGCCATAAGATAGGTTTGGTGGAATTCAAAATTATCATATTTTGAGGCCCTATAAAATTAAGAAAGACTAGAAAAAAATCACGATAATTCTTTTTCTCAAGAATTTAATATTTTCGAGGGCTATTTATTGTTGAAGTACGTTTTCTCATGCTGACATCAGATAGATGCGGGTTATTCGCATATTATTAATACGATTATACCTCATATTAATAGTTATTTTTGTTTGGATTAATTTTAAAATGATATTTTCATGATTTTTTACCATTGTTTAGCCATTCTTTTTGGACATGTTCCTTAATTTCTTTTGATGGCTATAATCTACGTTCAAAGTGTATTTCACTTTTGACACTTTTCCATGATAATTTATTTTGCACTTGTTTAAGTGTGGTCTGTGCTTAATTTCTTAAGCCTAAGATAAATTCTATCATGGGTTACTTGATCTGTTTGTTTTGGTAAATTTGATTGGATATTTTCCAAGTTTTATTTTAACTCATCAGGTTCTGCCTAGATCACTCGTGTCTAGGGGTTTTTAATGAGTGTTACACACATGTGTTTCACTTGCTTACTTTGGACTTTTGCTTGAACGACACCACGTTCATATACTCCAGATTGATCGTTCATATACTCCAGATTGATGAGTTGGCCACCAATTTTAGTGTTTCTTTTGGCATGATTAATGACCATTAGATGGCATGCATTGATTTTTATGATCAACTATGGTTTTCATGGATTCGAGGAGATTCTATGCTTTTATCCATGGTTTTATAAGGATCTTTTGATCTTTTGGATAATTTCATGTGCTTTGAAGGTAGCATTTACCTTCGTTTTTTGCACATAATTTTGGAGTATATTGCTTGTACTTTTGTACATATTCCAACTTGGATACTTAGTTGCTTATGTATCTAGGTGAATTATTTTTTTACCCTAGCTTTAGTGTGTTTATTGGGTAGTTATCATTAGAAAGGCACCAATAATTTAAAATTCTTTTCTAATGATGTACTCAGAAAGAGTTATTCCTTAATATGGTCTCAGGAATATAGAGACAGGTTTTAGTATGTGAAAGTCTGGGATAAGGCCATCTTATTTCTTTTATACAAGATTTTATTCATATTACCTAGACAGCATACTAGGGAGTTTCAAATTAATAAGGTATGTATGGGTGGTATCATGGTGGTATGGGACGCTAGCGATTTCTCGCATATATTATCTTATGGGATAATTTGGGCTCAAGATTGTTGCTTTGCTTACATCACTTGGCATGTTGACCTCAACATTCAAAGACAATCTCATTTTTTTACTTCACTTGAAGTTATAGTATGGGCATTCTCTAGATAAACTTCTTTTATCTAAAGCCTGCATGTATTGATGAGTGTAATCTCGTCGGCATTTTCACTTGTTGAAATCTCTTTCTTTAAAGTTCAACGAGTTTATCTTGTTGTGTTCGGATTAAGGAAATTTGGATTTTTTCTTTGTTGGCATTTCTTTCTCTAGTTCCGTACTTTAGGTGATTTATACAGTCAACCTGATGGTTTACGGATAGACATATATGACTCATCGAGACGTTGATGACTCTCTATGTTGATATGGGTAACTCGGGACACCGATAATTCCATGAGCAGATGTGGGTACATCGGGCCGTCGATGGATACCTGGTTCCTGCTGTTATAATGCCATGTTTTCCTACTTTATTCCGAATTGGTTTACAACGAGGAAACTACTTTGAGTATGAATTCCTCTGATTATCCGCAGTCTGATGGGCAAACAAAGCGTATGAATTAGATTGTAAAGGATATTCTTCGTGCATATGTCTATGAAAAAGCATCAAATTGGAAAAAATATCTTTCAATGATGGAATTTGCCTATAACAGTTTTAAACATACGGCTATTGGTTTTAATCCGTTCATGCTTATGTATGGGTATCAACCTAGGACACCTATTGATGTCGGTCTTAAGGACATCGAGCTTGATGCATCGAGGGATTTCTTGCATGATATGCACGAAATGCTGACCAAAGCTTGGGATTCTATCAGGAGTGCTCAAGATAGGGCACGATTCTTTGCTGATAGAGGATGCTCAACTTGGTCTTTTGAAACAGGAGTGTTGGTTTAGTTAAAAGTTCCTAAAGATTCTC
Organism: Cibotium barometz; assembly: GCF_041138505.1. Lineage (NCBI taxonomy): Eukaryota > Viridiplantae > Streptophyta > Polypodiopsida > Cyatheales > Cibotiaceae > Cibotium > Cibotium barometz. The sequence continues at coordinate 25,240,906 of NC_141081.1, read as the reverse complement.
ACACTTTGTCAAAAGAAAAATGCTCGAATTTATCTCCTAGGTATTGTGGTCCATTTCAATTTATACATCGGATTGGCACGGTTGCATATGAATTTAAACTGTCTCCACGTGTTAGAGTTCATCCAGTCTTTTATATCAATAGATTGAAAGGAAAACTGGGAGGTGGGGATAACATAGTTACTCCTCAAGAACTCATTGAAGTCGAAGAATTATCCTATGTTCCACATGATCTTAATAAGGTACTTGAATTCAGGGGAGGAAAGGAAACTTTGTAGTTGACTAATCCCTGAGGTTAAAATAAGGTGGAAAGATAGGGAAATAAAGGATTGGACTTGGGAGTCGGTTGAGATTGTTCAGTGCAGTTCTCCTTCTTTTCATTACAAGAGTGCAATGTTTGAGAGAAAGGAAGTATGTTATATGCACATTATATGTGCATATACTAGGAGGCTAACCCACATTAGGCTTGTGAGCATGGGAGCATGGGTTAGGACTAACCTTAAGGGTTAAGATTAGGGTCAGGCATCCAAGGATCACACATGGAAAATGGAGAGTCAAGAGTCACTTGAGGGCCCTCCTATATAATAGGGGCATGGGGCACACTCAAGGGAGGCTAGAGGCTATGATCTCTTGATGTTATCTTTAGGCTAGGTTATGATATGATGTTCTCTTGTATAGAGGATTATATCTACTCACCTACCATTTCACACATGCTACTGGATTGGAGTTATACCTCTCTTGATGGTATGGGACATCAAGGTAAAGGCATGATGTACTTCATTATAAATCATGTGTGCATTCCTTGGGTTCGGGGGTGGTCAGGTGGATGATTTTATGCCTGCTTTATGCATGTTTATGCACTATAGCTACATGCTACTGGATTGGAGTTATACCTCTTGATGGTATGGGACATCAAGGTAAAGATATGATGTACTTCATTATAATTCATGTGTGCATCCCTTGGGCTCAGGGGTGGTCGGGTGGATGATTTTATGCCTGCTTTATGCATGTTTATACATAACAATTATCTAGAGAGATCTTAGGATTTTAACAATCAAATTGTGTAGATGTATCTCGATCCACCTGTTTTAACGGCTTTGATTACATCTTGGTATCTCAAATGAGATATGTGGATGAATAAGATCACATCTCTATACCTCGAACAAGATTTTTCAATGGTCGAGTTGATATTTTCTTATCTTGTTTGAGATATATGGATTGTGGAGATGGCATCACTGTGGCATCCGAGCAAGCAAGTCGAGGGGGATCCACTGTGGCATGGACGTGGATCCGAGTGGCCTACATATCTCGATCGAGATAACCTGGCGGCGGTATGGTGACTTGAAACCCATACTTGCTGGTGTGGCGTTAGTTGGTATCTCGTTCTAGATATGAGGCTTTAGGCTCGGGAGGTACATGTCGTGTTTTAATTGATGGTGATGTCATGATTGAGGTACTCTGCCTCAGTTGTGTCGATGTCCCAATTTTAGAGAGAGTGAACAAAAGTGAGTGCGCTCATCTTGCAACCACTCTGGTACCATAGCTCTTGGCTTAGATCTTTGTTTAGGGAGTGATTAGATGATTAATCATTTTTGGATTATTCTTAATCAATTTTTAGAATGCATTTTTTAATCATAATTAGTGATAATCATTTTTGAAATACTATTAATCTAATTTTTCAAAATGCATTTTCTTCATGATTAGTGTTAATCATTCTCAAATTAGGGATTTCTATAGTTTTCGAAATGCATTTTCTTGATTTTCTTGCATTTCCTAATGTTCTTGAAAATCTTCTTAATTTTCTTGAATTTTGTAGAAATTTCGCATAAATTAGAGTCTCTTTTCATCAAATCTTCACACAAACCCTAGTTTGCTACTATCATTTGCAAGATCCTTTGAGTTCTTTGCATTCTTGGGGAGATTATTGGTTCTCGTGCAGTTTTTGGTGAAAGATTCAGCAAGAAAGGTACCAATTATTAAAGATATTGGAGACAGATTGCAAATATTACAGATTTTGGTGCAGTTTCAATAGCATTCAACAGATTGAAGATCTATTGCAGAGTTATTATTCAGATTAGAGTTCTGTGTAGATTATTGCAAAGCCAGTGTACATATTTATAGCTCTATTATTGCCAAGCTAGTGTACATATTTATAGTTCTATTATAGATTTGAACAAGTTTATGTTGTAGAATTGTGAAGATGTCAATGCAAAATTTGGATTGGAGAAGATATTGTGTAGAAATTTACTGAGGAGAGTAAAGCTTTGATGAATGATTTGATCCAGCGAGGATTAGTGTCAATCTTCATTTCAAGCAAGAAATGACAGCAAAACAAGTGTTGCAAGGGTTCCATTGCAGATACAAGGGTGTTCAGTAGCAACTCTTAGACAAGATTAACAACACTATTAGCAAAGATTTAGACATGTAAGTGATTAATGCCAATCCATGGAGATTAGTGTTGATCTTGATTTAGAGATGTAAGTAATTAATGATAATCCATGGAGATTTAGACATGCTCTAGGCTCGGTCAGAGCATCTTAACCATAGCTACATAGAGCCAAGCGTAGCGTTTTCTGCATTTTACTTTTGAGTTAGTGTTAGCCGTTGCTTCACGTGCAGAGTCCCTTTTGAGCTTGTGTTTTCTGCATTTTCTTTATGAGCTTTCCATAGCCATCGCTTCACGCATAGCCCAATAGTAGGAATGCAGCGCATTATATCTAATAATAATAAAAATCTTTTTGAGCATTTTCTCTCAGAGCTCGCCATAGCCATCACGTCGCATAGAGGAATGCAACACATTATTATTTTAAGAAAAAAAATCTTTATTATAAAAAAAAAGAGTGAAGGAGAAATAAAAAAACATCATTGCCTTGACAAAGGCTCAGCTCACCCTAACTCACCCTAACTGTAGTAGCAAACATCTCTAAGGACACTGCTTGGTACAAATAAAAATCTCGCATTACAAAAAAAAAAACATAAAAAAAAGGATTTTTTTCAAGGCCTTTCACACTTCTTTTTTTCCTACACTTGGGCCAGCCCACTTGCTCACCCAAGCCTTCACCATTTTCTCAAGGCTTTTATCTTCATCATTGACCCATCCCTTCTTTTTTCTTTTTTGCTTCCACACCATCCCTACACTAACCTTGAACGAGGTTGTTTTCGCGCAGTTTGTGCATATGTAGGTCAAGAAGGCTGTGAGTGATTGTTGGGCTTGTTTATGTATCGTGTTTCATGCACCTTCATACATTTTGAGATTATTCACATGCGTGGTGTGTTCACACACTGTGAGTGTTCTTGGTGGCGATTCACACATTTGGGGATTTGATGAGTTTGTTCACACATCGTGGGTCACACATCCTATACACCTTGTGTTTGAGAGAGGTGTGTTCACACTTGTGCATTGTGTTTTGGTGCGTACACTTTGACTAGTGTTCACACACAACCACGGGTTGTTCCTATTACTTTTATCCTTCATTTGGTTGCCATGGTGTGAATTCACATCGTCATCAACATCATTTTGATAGCATTTCTGATTGTGATCGTAGAAGAGCCGCTCATGTACTATCATCATGGCTCTACGATTGCTATTGTGATTTGCCTTCTCGTGTCATGTATTTCATATCTTTTGTCGCATTTTCTCATGCCTTTGGAATTTCAAGGCTTAGACCTCTACACTTCACTCGTCGACTTCTTGCTATCATGAGGCATCATATATAATAATTACTTTTTTAACTACCCTTAATTTTCATGAATACATATAATTTATACATAATGATCACATTGTTATGATTAAAATCATAACTTTAAATAACTATATATTATATTTAATATATAAAATTTTATATAGTAACATCTTCTTTTTTGTAATCCTTTTTCCTTTCCATATTATCAAATATATTTTTTGTAACCTTGATTAATCTAATAATAAGTGGAATGTGAGATCTAATAATCATTTCTCTAAGATCTAGGCATAATTAATTCTAATAGTGGGATAAAATAATTATTTCCAAGTGTAACAAATCATTCTTTTGTAACAATAATTCCAAGTGAAATGAAAGATTTAATTAAACAAATTTTCAACGTTAAAGTTGATCATCGCAAAGATAATAAAAATGGATCTAGAAGGCGTAGCACCCAAACTATAGAGAGAGAGAGAGAGAGAGAGAGAGAGAGAGAGAGAGAGAGAGAGAGGGGGGGGGGGGCTAAGCTGCCCACCTCTCTCTCTCTCTCACACACACACACACTCTCTCTCTCTCTCTCTTTGTATTCTTTCTTCCTCTCTTTTAATTGTCTTTCTCTCTCTCTCTCTCTCTCTCTCTAATTCTTTCTTCTCTCTCTCCCTCTCATCTCCTTTTTTAAGAGAGAGAGAGAGAGAGAGAGAGAGAGAGAGAGATGTGGTTTATCGAGAGAGAAAGAGAGAGAGGGATATATATGTGGTCACGAGGGGGAAAGAGAGAGAGGGATATATATGTGGTCACGAGGGGGGGAGAGAGAGAGAGAGAGAGAGAGAGAGAGAGGCGATGGCCTTTAGTGAGGGGAGGCACCCCTCACTAAGGGCGATGTAGTCCTTGGTGAGGGGGCCCTCCACTCACTTAAGGACACTGCCCCCCAATCTATCTATCTCTCTCTCTCTCTCTCTCTCTCTCTCTCTTGCCCTTAAGTGAGGGGGCCCTCCCCTCACTTAAGGTCACGCCCCCCCACCCCCCTCCTCCTCTCTCTCTCTCTCTCTCTCTCTCTCCCCTGCTCTCTCTCTCTCTCTCTTTCTCACTCTCTTGCCCACTCCCTCTCTCTCTCTCTCACCCTCTGACTTCCTCTCTTTCTTTCCCTCTCTCCCTCCCTCCCTCTCCCTCCCTCCCTCTATTTCCCTCCCTCCCTCTCTTTCTTTCCCTCCCTCCCTCCCTCCCTCTCTCTCTCTCTCTCTCTCTCTCTCTCTCTCTCTCTCTCTCTCTCTCTCTCTCTCTCTCCAACAACTCTCTTTTTTTTTGTTCATTCTTTTTCTCAAACCCTAAAATTTTCTAAACCCTAAAATTTGTTTTCTTAATATCTTATCTCTCTATTTTTACCTCTTTCTCTATGTAAGCTTTCTCTCTATTTATAGCTTTTTTTCTATATAGATCTCTTCTTCTTTTTGTTTATATCTTCTTAGTTTCTTTATTTTTGTTCATTAATTTGTTCGGTCTCTTTCTCTCCTCTCCTAATCTCCTTTCAAGCTCCTCCTTTTTACATGGTACCTTCTCAACTTGAACGAGCGACACAAGTGTTCTTAATGTTCAATGGCACCAAAGTAGCTACTGGGACCATTTTGCACGTAAACCCTACTGTGGATACCATCCATGGATTGGTCATGTTGGCATGTCAATTGAAGATATCGAAGTGGGAGAAGTACCTCTTCCGTTTCCTCGTGAAGATGGTGATATCAACACGTTAAATCAAACTATAGGCTACATCATTGTATGGCCAGCAAGTAATTGCGTAAGTGTTGTTATATCTCTCTCGCTTTTGCAATTATGATATTTTTTGTGGTGATTCTAAAAACTGTTTGTAGCAAACGATTGCATTAGTGGTTTTATATCTCTCTCCCACGTTTGCAATTATACTCTTTTTTGGGTAGTTTTGTTGAGAGTAATTTGTAACAAGCGATTGAGTAATTTGTCTTGTATATGTCCACGTGTTTAGATTAATCCAAATAATCAAAGGAAACTATAAAACTCCACATCCAAAGCGTGAACAACACTTAAAGAGCACACCTGCCAAACAAGCAAGGCAAGAAGTGTCAAGTACAAAGAAGAGGAGGAAAATAGTGTAAGAAGATGATAAAGATTATGCTCCTCCTTGAAGAAATCTATCATGCTCTTCAAAAAAGGTGCTACTTCAAAATCCATGAAAGCAACAAAGGAAGTAGGAGAGGCAGAGGAGGAAATTGAAAAAAAAGGTGATAATGAAGACCACATGCAACTCGTTTGTGACGACTAGAACTCCTACAAGATAGCCTAAAGGTAATTGTTATCCACTTTTTACCAAATATTGTTTGTATAGCTCCCAAGCACAACCTGTGTGTGCATTGTAGGGGCAAAAATCCACTCCTTTTCCACATGTTCCCTTATGCAGACTTGTGCCTAACCCCTCTATAAGAAGAGTGCAATTTAGGTACAAGAAGCTAGCAAGGGAATTCTATACAAATGGTTATGTTGCTGATTGATGGAGGTTCATTTGTTCTATCTCCTTATCCCATAATACTGTCAGAGAAGTGATGCAACATGATGTTAGTGCATGGGATGACATATGGCGAATGAGAAATGAGGGGTTCGAGAATGTGATCAAAGGCACGGAGTAGTGGGAATTTATGATTAACAAGATGTTTTATGTGTGGGACGGCAATCATCGTCTTATGGGATGGATGGAAGAGATTAGTAAATGTGAGTCATCTTAAATTGCTTAGTTTTTCTACGAGGTGTTAAGTTTTTAAGAATAAATTTGGGACAAATTAGATTCACACTGATTGTAGCATTCAAGAATGTTGTATCAAGACATCCATGTGTTGATGCTATCCTTATTGACTTCAATGAGGATAGCGAGGGGGAGTTCCTCATAGTCATAGCTTACTTAAATAGGTAACCGAATGTACACATTACAAGAATATATGTCTTAAGTCTCTTTGACATGGGATGGTCCAAGTGTAGTACGTTTTATCTTTCATCTCATAACTCATATTTTTTTTTTTGCCATAGGATGAATAAAGTGGGCTATGTTACTTCGTCTCTTGTGGACAAAGTGTGCCTCATTAGGACTCTTGGATTAGAAAATAAAGAAACAATTATGAGGCACACTAGAGCGATGAACAAGGCATAGATGGAGAAGCATGCCATGATGTAGAAAAAAAAGGGTCACTCGTCCCTCTCGTACAACCGCGAGCTTTCAAAACTTTTTCAAATAGTATTCCAGGTAAACCTTCAATCTTCTAACACTTGCAATATATGATTAGCATTTACATATTATCAACTAATGTTGTAATAATGTGTGAATAAAATAGGATGAGTACCTCACAAGCCACCCTAGATATTGATCCCTAGTAGATATTGATCCCTAGTAGATAGCTTACTTGCAAATGAGTTTTCAGAGAAATGGAGAACTGTATAAAGATGAAAGAAAGTGGAGGCATACTACAAGGCAAATGGCGGTGATTGCAAATCCTAGAGAAGGGGAAGGTTGCTTTGAGTAAGAAATCCCACACTCTTTCCTCTGTCTATTTGGTAGGCAACAACATTTTATGGTTTTAATTTTATGGTTTAATTTTAGTGTTGTGTTGCAGACGACTAGTGATTGGGACGAGAAACTGGATTGTTTGACAGAGGATAGGATGTATAGCTTGGCACCTAGCTCATTGCCAAATGACCATAAAGCACAAATTTTAGATATTTTGATTGATGGCAACTTGTAGAGGCTGAAGAATTCACAATTCCCTAAAAGCAAGTAATAATTACTGTTCCTTTCTTCTTGATATATATAAAGCATTGTATTTTGTTTGAATAACAATTTCAATGGCAACGCACCAAATGCAAGTTTATTCAAAGATTGGCTTCAAAGAGAAGTCATATGGCATCCGATCGGAGCACAGGGTGTGGCCTGGCCACCTTGTAGAAATATTAAACAAATACAAGATAACTTTCCCAGATACATTTCAGGAGGACCTTGCCGACCTTAAGAGACTGTATTTTGGGAAGTTGTTTGAGAAAATGGTGGGATCCCTAAAGAAACAAGATGTGGTAGCTTCAAACCCTGCTATCGTCAAGGCTACCAAGGGTGCTATGTTTAGGTGCATAACATTCTACAAAGCTTATTTACTACTTAATTATGCTCGTATATTCAAAAACTGAATGGAAACAATAATGTGTAGATGGATTTGTAAGTGTCATGCAGAGAGATATATTGTAGATATGCCTACAATCTTAAAAGATTGGCACAATCCACAACATGAGAGCACTATGTATACATAGCAGCAACTTCAAGACCATTGGGATGTAGGGATATACAAGAGATGCCCATTGTTCCTTGACTTTCCAAGAGGTAAATTTTCCAAGAGCGAGAAGGAGATGTATACTCAAGCCCGTAAATTAAAACAATCAACCATGGTATGAACTATATTTCACTTCTTTTTTAATATTATTTCTTATATCTTTTTGAATCATGATTTCTATTGTGAAGCCTAGAAGTCTACATGATCAATCACATGCTCAAGGAAAGGGCAAAGATCTTATAAAAGATGGAGGGGATGATGAAGATGAAGAGGTGATGATGAAGGGAAAAAAGTGCCAAAGAAGGATACAATGAAGGAAAAGAAAAAAGAAAAGGAACTAGAGGAAGAGGACGACTCTGATATCTTGGCATTAGAGTATGACAAAAGTGATTATGATATAGCACTCACAAGATCGAGGAAACCCAAAAAGTTGAAGAAGTCGGTCATGTAGCAGCACAGTCAAGGCACTCTTTTACTTGTGGTTCATTGGTTTTATTGTTACATTGTTCGGATGCTAACGTAGATGATTAAGTTATGGATCCAAATAAGCTTAGGGTAAGAGGTGAAGCACCAAATGCACCATTGCAATATAATAATCCACCTAGCTTGGGTGTTATAACCCCAATCCAAATGAATTTGCTAGGTATATTTTGCTCAATGGTAATGATAATGTTAATGTAATGTATATGTGTGGTGCATGCACTTATAAAATGTACACTTTGTAGGAATGTCTCATCGTACAGCCTCTCTCGACAGCAGTCCTCGGCGTTTCGAGCGAACATCAAAGTGCTAGTTCCTCTACTATTATAGAAGCCTCGGTACTAATACGTATAATAATCAATTGTGACCACATGTGAAAGGATTGTAAAGGTGTGTCTTTTATATTCTATAATGACAATTAATGTGTAACTCTTCTCAACATGGTGTGCCAAGACATGATTCTATAAAGATGAGGGCATTTGTTGGAGATCCTTTTGAAGATAGGCCGTGCAATTCGGAACCAGGATAGGAGCTAGTACATCTCTTTGATATGTTGATCACTGATATAGAGTCCAATAGAGACTCAAGAGGTCCGCACACCAAATTTGCTGAGGTATTTTATCCTCCTACTGTAACCACCTCTCGACCTCCACATCTGTCGAATAAGGACCAAATTGAACTTCCATATACTATTATTGGTCCACCTTATGATTAAGGCTCCGCACCTCTAGAAGACCCTGCACACATCAACGCGACCTGGTGGCCAGCCTCTTTGCCTTCCTTTCCTCCCAAATCCACATGTCCATAGGAACCTTGTTAAAAGGTAGTCCAAATTTATGGAATGACCTTCGGATTGGATGGAACACAAACTAGAGGCTTATGTGGAGGAGGAAGCTCTAGATTTCTCGGATGAATCTAAGCCCCATAATCCAAACTTACTCCATCACCACAACCCACAACACAAAGGTGCACCAACAATCATACATCAATGCACTGGGACAATACTTTGAAGGTGATGACACAAATGCAACATTGCCCATTTCCTATATAACGAACATGTGATCAAAGGCATCCTGGATGGAGGTGCTTGTGTAAGCATCCTCACACAAACATATTGGGAAAATTGGGACCAACCACACCTTGATCCCACCAAATTGGTGATCAAGCTTGCAGAAGACGAGAACTCTGCAAAACCCTTAGGCATAGTGCATGACCTCAAGGCCAAAGCCTGTGACATAACATTCCACCTCACATTTGTGGTCAAGGACTTTCGTAATGCCACCTATGATGCCATCTTGGGTTGACTCTTCATGAGACAAACCCGACTAATCCATGACCGGGACCTACATGATGTCTACCTCCGCAAATAGTCTCAAATGCTTAAGGTCAATTTATATACCTGGCACTCACATCCCATGGCCAAATCTCCCTTTGTTGAAGACTCTGTGACCACTACCAGGACCAATGATTTCTTGGTTTGTGAGCTTTGTCACATCAAGCCCTTGAGGCACGGATGCCATGCACAGTCACTTTTATCAATAGTGACAAAGGCGACCATGATTGGCTTAAAATCCTTGCTACACTTGACACCCTCCTAGGTTGAAAATTGAAAACTCGACACACAATTCGTGCTCCCAAACAGCCAGACCCTTCATGAACCCTATAAATCCATTTCCTCGCTTAACACCCTGAGTGTCGGTGTGGCTCCACAACCTGAAACAACCACCCTTCGGGTCGTCTGGATAGATTTTCCCTTTGGTAGAAACATGCAAAGAAAACATGCGTTGTTGTCTCCCACAGCTAGCCATAATCTTTTGCCATGGGAAACATGGCTCTCTCTGGGAAAACCCTCTCTTAAAACTTACCATGACAAAATTCAATTTCCTAATAGAAAATGCATACAAAGCCTTGGGTCCTTTACACAAACTGTACATACTGTCTCTAACCCATTGGCTTGTAAGTTTTTTGTGGTTCCCACAGGTGAAATAAAAGAAGCAGTCATCCTCGGAGGAAGCTGGGTCTAGAATGCTACAAGTACAATCAACTCTGTTAACAACACAGCTACCCTCCAACTTCCCCAGGGCAAGGTAACAATGATCCTCTGGGATAGAGAGTGCATCAACTCTAATCCTCTACCCCTAACCAACTGCGTCCATAAAGGGTACTCCAGAATATGGATTGGACTCTCGACCGAGAATGGTCTACAACTGTGGCAATCCCACATATATCCTATGGTCCACACTAATCTTATATTCTTGGAGGCATGGAAAACTCTTGGACAACCCACACTAACAAAAGAAGACACTTACAATCAAATTTCACATGAAATGCGTTTAATGAGTGTTGGGTATTTCATTCCTAAAATTTCTATTAGAAATAACCAGTTCGAGTGCAGATTTCACGTTGTAGATGTAGGAGCACTCCAAGGCTAAATTATTATTGGAAAAGAGTGGATTCATACCACTCACTCTGCCAAATTAATTGGCATGAAGAAACGGCCACCATGGAAATCAACGGCAAAAAGGCCACTGTCCTCTTGTATCCCTAAGAGGACATCATCCACACACCCTCACCCTCGACTACCCTTCCACCTCATGCCCACTGGCAATCTCCCCTATTCCCCCACCCTATGCCTCACCAAAGCTGGTTAATCGGCCATTGTCGACACCACCCACCAATGAAAAACAAGCCTCGTCTCGTCGACATTGCCCCTCAACTCTACATCCTCGACCACCCACATTGCAAGCACCCCGATCTCATATCTTTATTCATAACAATCAATGGTGGGTGCCCAAGAATCTTCTAGCTACTCAAGGATTCTACGATGGCTACACAAAACTATGGATCCCGAGATGGCCATCTCTAAAACCCAAGCGCAAAAAACTAACTAATCCAACAACCACCAACCCTAAGACAAAGCTTCAACGTTGGCTAGTCCCCGACCACCTGACAAGCACAATGCTACTATGAAGGCAACACTCGCCAAGAATGCTGCTTGTGCTCATCCACCACAACCACTCCTGCAGAAGCCACGACAAAGGTCCCACAACCATGGGTTTGGCAACCCAAGCACAGTGTAGACAACAACGTTGGGTGCTTGCCAATGTGCTCCAAAAGCACAAGGATTTCATCAAGGCAACACACACTTGTGGCTCCCCAAACCACAATCAAAGCCTCTTCTCCACGTCGACAACCACCTCATAGCTCAAAGCCTCATCGACAAAAAAGCTGGAAGCCTCGCCAACCCACGGACCTTCATCACTCGGCAGCGTTGGGTGTCCAAATGTCTCTTAGAAGCCCAAGGCTTCCATGATGGCAATTCCATCATTTGGCTCCCAAGGCATATATGCCCCTCAGTAGTTCGCCCAATCCACACCCACCACGTCGGTACCTATCTAATCGACAAAGATGGTTTGTCGCCAACGGATAGGCAAGTTCCCTCCTCTTCGATAAAATCCTCCGGACTTTCCCACACCCAATCCATGGGCACTCCAAAGCTCAATTTGTCCAACCCTTTCAACTCACTGAGCCTCATCCACGAAGCTCCACCCTGCCCCTCGACTTCTTAACCAAACCAAGGGGCAGTGCTACACATGGCTGAGCTTATCCAACCACTCAAAGATAAACTCAACGGTAATCTCACAACTCTAGCCACATGGGACACTCAGTACAAAACCCTCTTTAGGGGTGCTGACCAATAAACATACGTCAAAAAAATAAGAAAAAAAAAAGAGAGAGTCTCTAGGTGATTAGGACCACGAGCACAACTTTTGCCCTCACCCATGCTCAACACCTACAAATCTCACTAGGCTCTGTCGTCCTATGCGCACACACCTCGACATTGACTACCACTCCTATCAACACAGGATCCCAAAACTCCAATGATAAAAGAAGACAAATCATAAAAAGAAAAAGAGAGAACATTGCAACCTGATGACTCAACATCCATGGGAGCCAAGATACCCATCACGGTGTCTTGACAAAGATGCTAGAGCTTCATGAACATTCCTATCGACATACAGTATCTCAGAGCACAAGAAGTTTCCATGCGTGTTGCCTCCTTGTCTCTGTGGGATTCCCTTCTCGCTTGCCACTTGCTTACTAACCCCATTGTTTTACTAACTCCTCTTTAATCATACCACCTATCACTGGGATATTGGTCATTAAGTATTCCATGCTAGTCCACACATTCAAGTACTCTGAATCCTCTAATGAGGCAAAGGCGATTTTAAAAAAAACACCAAAAATATAATAAAGAGTACTATTGTGCACATACAAAAAAGCAAACTCATAAGAGCCCATCAGACTAGCTGGATACTTAGTCGTCTGCAATTCACTAACTTCTTTCCATCTCACTAACTCCCCCCACCCCCTCTCATTTCTGGAGAATAGGAGAACCAATCCAGTGCGACACTTCCTCACGTGCCTTGACAACCCCTCACCGATCACGAGAACGTGATCGACTTCAGGAAGGGGAGTATGTTAACACATATTGGTTAACACATTTGTATAACAACTATGTCTGCACACTTATCATTAGGAACTCAATGGAGTCTTTTTGGGCCCTGAGGTTATGGAAACGTTTAACTTTTTGACAAATAGGAGCCCGCCATGTAAGCAAAAACCATTGGTGATTAAGAGAGGTGTAAAAGTGGTCAAAGGTGCACTTTTTCCCCCAAAAAAGAGGGGCGGTAATTTTACAATTTTCGGACCTCCATAACTTCTACATACAAGCTCCGATTTGAGCGAAAGTTACAGATCTGTGATCTATGCATCAAGAGCTTTCCATAGATATGTTACATGATATGGTTTTATCCGCTAGATTTTAAATTCCATTTCCCCTCCAAAATTCAAATTCGAATAAAGTAGCCGTTTTGAAGCTTCAAATTAGAAAACGTTTCTTCTTAAGAGAAAAGGTTTGACTCCCTTAAATTGCCAAATAAAAGGGCCCAAGAAGACTCCATTGAGGTCCTAATGGTAATGGGAACCCATGCTATATTGTAAATCCCGTCATTTGATGAGGGAGATGCCCTAAAGACCCTCCCAAGTATTGAGCTTCAAAGGACAAACAAGAGGATCTTGGTAAGTTGGCCAAACCATAGAGAAAGCCTTGTAACTATGTTTTGGGTGCCCCAGGTCACTTACTCCCGGGCGGCGGCCTAGTGGGAAAAGGCTTGGAACTATAAAGGCCAATTTCTCTTGTTTGTAACTCATTCTCCCCTTTGTGCAATAGAAGTGGAGTGTTCTCTCTCCCTCTCTTGAAACTCTAATCTAGCATGTGTGGTGTGCTTAGGGTTAGGGTTTGGGGGTGATTAATGCTAATCAATTGTTCCCTCTTGCTTCCTCTCTCTCTCTCTCTCTCTCTCTCTCTCTCTCTCATTAGGCTAATGAACACGATCCTCTTCTGTAGAGATTCCACACGATCTTCTCACGAGAGAGCTTGCATCACCCGTTGGATTAGAGCAACCACCTCAGTGTGACAATGAGTGCAAGAGGATAGCGATGATGAGTGCCTATGGTGGAGCCCTTGAGAGCCATGATCGAGCTCGGCGGATAGGCAACTTCCCATGACACATTAGGGTAGGTTTCCTTGACAAAAACATCATGGATTGGGAAGCTTATTATCTTGGCCCAATTTCAGTAAATCATGATTAATAAGAGTAGACTTTTGCATTTTTCCAAATAGTAGGGAAGGTCACACAGAAGCTTCCATTTCGCTGGGCTTAGCAAATGGATGGATATGTCTCTCTAGCTTGTTTCTACTGCAAGAACAAACCTGCATGTAGAAGAATGTGTGGTTCTACGGTATACTATTGTATGCCTGCTGATCCACATATAACTAGAATGTGTGGTTCTACGGTATACTATTGTATGCCTGCTGATCCACATATAACTAGATTGATGATACATCAAGGGGAACATTTGCATGCAGTGCAAAGGGGCACATTAGGATAGGCATTATAAAAGATAAGAGAAATTGTGCAAGAGGCAGTTTTATAGGTGGCTACAAGTGGTCCAAGGCATTACAAAAGATAAGAGAAATTGTGCAAGAGGCAGTTTTATAGGTGGCTACAAGTGGTCCAAGGAAGATACAAATGGATATCACCAAACAACTTGTATTGGTGGATGCATTTATCAAGAGGCATATGGAGGATGGATCAAGTATTAGCAACATGGAGTTGTTGCTATTATCATAATACATGCATCCCCTAATTCAATGTCAAAGGTAATGCGTATTCCATAAATCCTTTGATTATTCTTCTCAACTTAAGTTTACATAGTTTGTTAAGTTCTCCAATTCTCTTGTAGATTCAGGGTGATGGTACGTGCTTCTAGGATTAACAGTTCAGTGCAAGGAGCAAAGTCCAGTATCCTAGAATTAAAGACACAATGTGCTTTTGAATTCTTCCATGGTAGCCGTTTTTCTGGGCAAGCTTTGAGTCAGAGCTGTGTTACGTGTTTAAAATGTCAACCCCACAGGGCCCGTATATACCAAACACAAGACGATGATTTGACGAGGGCTTGGGTTTATTAAGATCACGTCAAGCATGTGCAGGGATGGACAACAATGGCTGCACATGTATATGATAAGACCAAAATGTATCTTGGATCATGTATATGATCCAAGATACATTTTGGTCTTATCAAATTCATTAAAATTATGAACTTTTTTTGGCTGTTTTCCAACTGTTATATGATGGCATGCAGCCTCCATGAGCTCATGACAATTGTAACTTGTTAAATGAAAGAGAAAGACATAGTGGCACAATTTCTTTTCTGGGAAATGATCAACAATGTTGTCGTGCAAAAAGGCTTTTCGAAATTTGAATTTTTTGGCTTCATGGTGACTGATAAGGTGGGAGCCAACTGGACATTCTTTTTTTTTATTATGAAAAAAGCTTGAACATCCATACAATACAATATGTAGTCATGAATTTTCAAGAAGAGCATAAGCCACTATGCCATCAGTTGCATTGTGCATTGAGTGAAGAAGAGACACTCTTGAAATATAGACACATTAGATCATGGTGGATGAATAGTAAATTTTCTAATGCAAACTTGCTAGCCATGGATTGTTGGCTTAGTTGGTGGCATACTAGATATCCCCATTGGAGGAAGCACCTTGTAGGGGTAAGTATAACTTTCTTGGATTTGAAAACCAATAGCTTGCATTTGGAATTTTAATTGTAAAACCTAGTCTTTTGTTATGGAATGTGGTTGGAGCTTATAACTTTTATTCTTATCACTTAATCTTTTGTTATAGGAGGTGGATGACGCCACTTTCTTGCACATGCCGACCACCAATCTAGAAAAAATGAAACATGTAAGTTGTTTAGAAGGAGAGGTTTCAAGGGAACCATCTCTTTATATGTTGCTTTTGTTTCATATCTTGCTAATGTCGTCTTGAAATCCACAAAGAAGCATGCATTCATGCAAGGTAAATATCATGAAGTAGGCCCTACGATAACAAAGTTAATGGAGAAGGCCAAAATATCAAAAGCTCCAAGTCCATCAAGCACCATCAGAGATTGGTGGGAGAAGCAGTGAGGAGGCAGTGAGTTGCACTCCAATGTATGTACAACCAAACTATATCGATGATAACATTACGGTTAGCAGCCGCCAACGTCGAAAATCCACAGTTATAAATCTTGAGGAAGATAACTCATCACATCATCCGGAGTATGTCACAAAAAACCAACCATGCAAGAAATAAGGTAGGAGATTAAACTTTCCACCTACTGTTCCTGCAGCTCGCTAGAGAAGGTGGTCACAATGCAGAGGGATTAGCAACTAAATTAGAGGTGCAAGAAGTTTTAGAGAATGACATACACAACTCAATGTGGGCTATACGTCGAACACCTCTACACAGCAAGGTCACTTGCCAAGGATAGTTAGGTGGCCAAGATGGCAAGTGTAAAAAGAGCATCAAGAACTATGGGCAAGGTGTTCCAGCTTCATCTTTCTATGGTATGAGAGAGTGGGGGTAGAAGCGTGAGTTCATGTGGTTTTGCAACAACAATGTGGATCATACTTGGAGAGTATGTAATACCATTTGTCAATCACCTGCTAGACCCCCAATTGTATGGCCAGTTGGACGAGATACAAATCTTACTGTGGATGAGGTTTGAGCATTGAAGGCTGGTGAATTTGTGTTGCAAAAGGGACTATGCCAAGAAGCAAATGATGTAGCCAATTGATCAACAAAGTATAGAAGTAGCATATTGGATATGGCAGCCAAGATAATAGATTTGACAATTTCAAACACACCTCTACATTCTTTGAGCATTTGGTCATTAAGGCCGAATAGATGGAAGTGTTTGTAATTGAGACTGAGGAATCCCTACTATGAAATGAAAAATACCGGCGGGTGACTATGGGAAAGAATCCATCATGCAAATGTCTCGAACCATAATATGGGTTAGATGCGAACCATAATATGTTTATACATCAACCCACTCTAAAAAGGAGGACCTAATGAGAATGTTCAGCAGAGCAGGAAAATAATCTGAAAAGGACCTTGTACTATAGTTTTGAAAAGGTCCTTCATGTTGCAATAATAAAATGTCCTTATCTCTAGCAAGGTCTATTTACTTTTTGTTTTTTAAATGTTTTAGCAGGACAAGCAATATGGTTGTATGTCGATGTGGTTGGAATATGTTCATTTATTATTTCAAGGTCTTCTCAATGTTGATACCTACGTAGATTTTCTTCAATATATTACTTATTCATGCAATTCCTCTTTTTACACCCAACACTTAACCATGCATATACTTTTCTAAATTTAGGGAATATCCATGTATGTACTTTCTAAATTTAGGAAATATCCATGTATGTACTTTCTAAATTTAGGAAATATCCATGCAAAATCCCTTTTTGCTTTTAGCTTTGTGTGTCTATAAATACAACCCCTAGCTCTTACTCTAATCCTCACTTCCAAATCTTATTACCTCCCTCTCCCTCTTTTTGTATTTCTCTCCCTCACCATCATTCTCTTCCTTTAATAGCCCTCACCATTACAACTAACTTTTGCTGATCTCAATTATGTCTTCTCTTCTAATGACCCCAACTATACTCTAAAGGATACCCTTGATAGGGTTTGCAAAGATTTGTGCAAAAAAACCGACGGAGATACAATAGAACATTTGAGAATCATGATAGAGGCCTGTAACCTCTAGAGCAAGATGCTAGCGGAAAGATGAGAGTATTGATTTTAGAGATTTGTATGTGTATAGTATGAATATTGAAGTGTTATCGGCACTTGGTGGAGTTACGTCCGGGTACATTGCCGAAGAGAAAGAGGAGCCTCTCCGAGAGGAGTTGAAGAATAGAGTAGCCCATAAAAGTGTATAATAGGTGTAGGAATCCTAGGTAGTTATGGTATGTTATCAATTGTAAACAATGTTTGATTGCTGTAGCCCTTAGAAGTATATATATGTAACCTTTCTGGAATCAAGTGGTCTTTCAACTATAATTTACCTTATCTTTTTTATCAAGTGCCTTGTCAAATTTCTGGTTTGTTGTTGTTTTGACTAAACAATACGTGATCCAAATGAAATTTCTTTTCGGGAGTAAAATTTTATCTTGCCCACAATTGACACCTATATTATCCTATTCAATTTTATATTGTTCATTATTCTTCATGACATACTCTCTCTTTTCCAAAAAATAAAGAAAAGATGCCTTCATTATTGGGGTGTAGGATTTTGAGGGAAGATGCCTTTATTATTTACATTAAAAAAGAAGAAAGGTATCTTTTTTTGTTTGGTGCAAAAGAAGAGCACACCTCTCCCACTATTATAAATATACAAATAACCTTCATACAACTTTGTTAACCACCATTTAGCTTAGTGTTATTAGTAGAGCACACCACCCACAACCCTCCTTCATATTTTTTGTGACAGCCTCATGAAAGGTGCCTTGTACGCATAATGGGGATTGGGATGGTCGTAGTGATTGCACTGAATACAAGCCATTTCACTCATCACTTAGAGATGCATTAAGTATGTTTGGCTTTGAAGGATCTCATCCTCTCTTAGAGATGTCGGCTATAAGCTTTAAGCAGGGCTACATAGAATTCAAGGAATGACAATTCCGAGATCGATCATTCTTTAGCCATTGCTTC
Source organism: Cibotium barometz (assembly GCF_041138505.1). Classification (NCBI taxonomy): domain Eukaryota; kingdom Viridiplantae; phylum Streptophyta; class Polypodiopsida; order Cyatheales; family Cibotiaceae; genus Cibotium; species Cibotium barometz. Next base: position 25,222,292 of record NC_141081.1, on the reverse strand, counting down.
ACTTGGTTTAGATGAGGAACATCTCGTATCATAATCATCTTTCATCATGTTATCATCTAAACGTATTACTTATTTACAACATTGATCAAATGTTTTCGAATTGGATACAATGACCAAATTGTGTAAGTTATTATCTTCAAGCCCATCGTGAAACATCTCTTCAATTGTGTAAGTTATTATCTTCAAGCCCATCGTGAAACATCTCTTCAATTGAGAATCATTTAGTTTCTCCCGTGGCTCACATCGTGAGTCCAAGAATTTAATCCGAATGATAAAATCTCTAATGGTTTCGCTTGGCTTACGCTCAATTGAATAGAGTTCTGTTACTGCACTCCACTAATCACCTTGTCTTGAAAAGCCATGGATAAAGGCTTTTTTCAAGATCCTGAAGTTTGTCTTGATCGTCGGCATCAATGTGATGAACCATCGACTAGCTTTTTCCACTAAGCATAGGTTCAACACATTTACCTTGGTGGGGCAGTTTTGATTTCCAAAGGCTTCACATCTCTGTTCAAACATTTGAATGAATTGAACAAGATTAGTTGTTCCATCATATTTGCCCATGATTTTTGAAATATGGACGGCTGTGTTTTTGTATGAGTCACTAAGGCCGTGTGTGAGTGCTCTTGTGTGGGTAGGGACTCACGTAGTCCTTGGGCAACCCCCCTTCCTAGATTAGTCAATATGTTCAATGTGTGGGCATTGAGGGGTTGAAAAGAGTTGGTACCTATAGGATTTGTGGGAATTTTTGATAAAGGACCAAAGCTCAGGACCAAAGCTCGGTGAGATTGAAGTGACAGGGGATGTAAAACTCGATGACACGCTTATTGTTGGCATGGCAAACGGTAATGGGAGTTGTAGTTGGGGCATAGATATCAATGGCTTGAAGATGTCAGCCAATGGGTTCAATCCGTGTGTGAGCCCTGGCAATCCCTCTATCGTTGCCATATCTTGACGCTACTAATTGCTCCTTTAATGGACAAGCATACAGTTTTTTTTTGTGCTTTTTATATTTTCTCACAGCCCTTACAGCCTCGGGAAGCTTAGCGTACTCTTCGTTGGGTCAAATGAGTGTCTGTTTGCCCTAATTAGCTTAGGCACCCCATGCATGTGAACGACCTTAGAGATATTTTTCCATAAAAGGTGCACGATAATAGCTTCCTAGATGGAAGAGGAGGTCCTAAAACCTATTTTCCATCATTGTCTCAAGACGAAAACTTTTTTCAAGAATTTTCTTGTTTGGCAGCCCGTTTTTGAAGGTGTTCCAAAAAGAATTTGAATATGGTCCGAAATCATTTTCGGGGGAGATTTTTAGTGCTTTAAGGACCATTCTTTGCCTCGATTTCTGGGTCGAATTTTGAGGCTGCTGGTTGGAGGCCAAAACGATCGATTTTTCCCTCGGACGGTCAAGACCAATTTCAAAGAGCTCAATGTTAGATTTCCAATTTCTAAAAATTTAGGGTTAGGTTAACCCTTGTAATAACCCTTACCTTAATCTAATGAGTGCACATATTTAATCTCTCTAGAATACACTAAAATTAAGAGTTTTCTAGTGATATCTCTAAACCTCTTGATGAGTTATAAGATATGATGATTCCTAATCTAATTTCAACCTTTGGTTAACATGTGATGAGCTTCCCTTAACTTAATTCTATCGTTTAATAATTACCTCTCTCTAGAAATTAACTATCTTTCTTAAATAACTTGAGAATTATGGCTAATTTGATTAGGAAAATTAGATATTCTTAAAGTGCTCATAAAACTTGATTAATTCATGTGCTTACTTTAAATTTTACACATAATTCATGCAAACCCTAATTGTCTCTCTCTAGGATCGCTAGAAATGAAGAAAGACTTTAGGGAGATGATTACACATGATTTAAAAAAACTAAAACATGCTAGATTTAATATGCATTTTCTAATTTATACTTTATGTACATTCAATTTAAAAAAACAAGCTTAAACAAGCATAGTTTTGCTAATCCTACTCTTAATTATGCTTAATTATGCATGAGCATAAGTGAAAGCATATAAATCACATGATTAGGTATGTTAATTAGATGAAAAAGAGACTGAATATGCAAAAAAATTTAGCATGCCACTTAGTTTTAATAAGAGATAAGCATTAATGATCGTTTAAGAGAGAGAATAGGTTAAGGAAAGTGCTTAATTAAGCTTAAACATTAACTTAAACTTGAAATTTACCTTAACCCTTGATTAATTTTTCTTGAGCTTGATTAATTCTTGCCTCTTGCCTTCTCTCTAGCTTGTGGGAGCTTGTGTGTGTGTGTGTGTGTGTGTGTGTGTGTGTGTGTGTGTGTGTGTGTGTAAGTATGAGAAATGAGCTAGGGCACTTGATTATATAGCCTATATCACTGGAAGCATGTAGAAGCTCCTAGGGCCATGTGAATTCCCTCCACAATCCAATTTTCACTTTTTTACACCGCTCCATGCCACCCCCGCCGTCGGTGGCCCCCCGGGACCGTCCCACGCCACCCCCTTCGGCACCCCGAGACCCGCCCGGGACGGCCTCGTCAGCCCCCCAAGACTGCTCCTCCACGCCACCCCCGTCGCGATGACGGCGCCCCGGGACCCAGCGCCCATTCTCTCCGTCGAGCCAAAATCTACTACGTTCTCCTGCAAATCATCTCTTGTAAGTTGTTTAATGCTTCTTAATTCCTTGATTTAGTGCACAATCTACACATAATGCATACACACATACAAATCGTGCACTACTATCGCCGATTCATCTTGTTCTATGCAGAGATAGCTTGTCCTTTGTACAAGCTACTCATAGAATTTAAATGGACTGAGGAATGCCAATAGTGTGAAACACTATAGCCACCACCATGTGTGTGCATGCGTGCGTGCATGTGCGTACAAGAAAATGCATGGTTCCTTGTTATATACACAAGATCTAGTAGGATAGCTTCTCATGCACTCCCATCTCGGCCTCAATTAACCATACTATAGAGCAACATGGCAATTTTGACTTCTACGGAAAGCTTTCGCAGCCCCGTAGGTTGCTAAGAAAGAGAGCTTCAATGGCGGCTTGGTGCATGAAGAAAACTTGAAGTGCCGAAACGAGCAACGAGCCAAAGGATGGAGGTTTCTTGCACTAAACGAGCCAATTCACTAGTGAGGGTGACATGCATGAAGCACGCTGCATGGCCGCATCCGAAATGGGTTTTTTCTACATAAGCCATCTACTCACATGCATAGAAAAAAAATGCATTTCGGACATGCCCGTGCACATGTTCGGTGTCGGATGGGGATGAAACTTGGTACGCCTCTCCAACACATCATGTTGGACCCGCGCACATGTTCGGTGTCAGATGGGTATGAAACTCGGTACGCCTCTCCAACATATCATGTTGGAGAGGCCTGCCAAGTTTCATGCCCATCCGACATCGACCATGCGTGCGGGCATGTCCGAAATATGATGTGTTGGTGAGGCGTACCAAGTTTCATCCCCATCCGACACCGAACAACGCATTTCTTTTCTAGGCACGAGAGTAGATGGCCTTTGTCTAAAAAACGCATTTCGGACGCACTAGCGCACATGTTCGGTGTCGGATAGGAATGAAAATTGTTATACCTCTCCAACACATCATGTTGGAGAGGCATACCAAGTTTCATTCCCATCGGATTGATGTCAATTACGCTTTATTGATATCAATTGATATCAATTAGGCTTTATTGATGTCAATTGAGTGCAATTGAGCCTAATTGATGTTAAGTGAGTCCAATTAGACTTTCAATTGAGCATAATTGATATTAATTGATGTCAATTGAGCCTAATGGATGTCAAGTGAGTTTAATTGAGCCTAATTGATGTCAAGTGAGTTTAATTGAGCCTAATTGATGTCAATTGAGCACTCAATTGGACATCAATTAGGCTGAATTGCAAGTCAATTAGCCCCAATTAGACTCAATTGACATCAATTAGACTCCATTAGGCATAATTGATGGTAATTCTGTCCAATTGAGCCTAATTCCAATTAGACTTAATTGGACATCAATTAGGCTCAATTGATGTCCTGGACGCCCACAGTTCGTATAAATACGTGGGCAGGTCATCAGTTGTACATCATCTTCGTTCAGTCGTCTCCAGAACAGAGCACGGAGGAGCGATCATGGAGCTTGGATCTAGCGCAAACTGGGCAAAAGCGTAGAAATGCTTCAAGTAAGCTAGACCACATAGTTTTGGCAATCCCTTAAAGATGCAAGAAATCCCTTCTCATGCCTTAATTTATACCACCAGCATGCCTTTAAAGATGCAAGAAATCCCTTCTCATGGCATCTAGAATTGCTTGAAGGTGCTACCAAATATACGCTCTCATCCAAGAACTATCACAGACTTCATCGCATTGTTCACATATCTCTGCAGGGAGAACATGAATAATAAAAATCCCAAACAAATGAACTGAGCAGGGAATCCAGACAGCTGATATTTGTTAAAGAATGTTTTTCTTGTTGTCACACCATACTAAAGAGTTGTCAGGAGTTGACCGCTGCTGCAAGTTTTTTTTCCTGCTCGATATGTCTTAATAGAAAGAATGGAGTCACCCCTTTCGTCAGTGCTCTAAAACCTTCTTCTGTACATGTGTTGTACGGTAGAGAAAATGCATGTGTATGTGTAAGCAGTAATGGCTTGGCCTCGAGCCTCTGCTTTCACACAATGACATAGCTACAGACACAAGAAGTTGTTGACATTTTCCCTTGTGGGAAAGGGCCCCCTTTCCCCTTCCCCCTTTCCCCTTGTTTTCCCTACAGTGTTCAACATCATGAGCTTCTGGCAGGGGAGGCACAACAGTTCGGTTGGGGGAAGGGGATTGCCGGCCCAGTATATTGTACAGCCACCACATCAGGACAACACCCTCGTTCCTTCATTACTTTGAACAACAAGATTGCTGTTGTTGCTTTACCTATTTTGAGAAGCACATGCATCAAAAGCATTGTAAAGTTTGTTGCTAGGATCCATTCCTGTATTGATCATTATCTTCAAAAGCGCTAGGGCTTCATCTGCCTTTCCAAGCTTACATATCAACATTCTGTATGTTGCGGTGTTAGCAGGGCATCCCATCTGCAGCATGTCCTCAAGAGTGACCAGTCGATAAAGGTATGGTAAGTGTGGGTGGGTACGCATTCCTGAGCATACATGCCATCCATGAGCTTCTTAACTCGACTCATATCGCCACTCCTGCTGACAAAATCGCATACACCTGAGAGAGCGGAAAGCAACCACTGTCCAGCATTCGAAAAACACACAGAGGGCATTTCAATCTCCAAGCGTCTACCAGCACAGTAATACTAAAGCATCTGAGCTCTTTTCAAATAATCTCTTAGTTGAAATATCATATGAGGAGCACCTATTGTGCCTTCACAAGACCACCACACTCAACATACATTTCTACCAGAGCAGTGCAAAGCACAATATTATCTCTTAGCAACCCCTACCTAGCAATCTCATCGTGAAGTTGTTGAGATTCAATTATATTGTCACAGGCTTTCAAGATGGAAGGAAAGGTCACTGCATTTGAAGAGAGGCACTCATGCTGCATCCATTCTTGAGATACTTCAAAGCATCTTAGTCCAAGAGAATACATCCTTACTCTTATGCACGCCCTAAATAAGGCCACAAAAGCAGTACTTTATCATTGCAAAGAATTGCTTTGTCATGGATTACCTTCTCATTGTTTTCACACAGGTCTGCAGTCCTCTTCTTCTGAGCTCTTCACCAACCCAAGATGGGGTGCATGAGCCCATCAATCCACAACAATTGCTTTGTGATTTTGCACTTAAATTCTGGGTATGCAGGGCCTACCTTGCTACTGTTGCGATTGTAACACCGCTACGTATGTTCTGATCACATAGAGTTCCTTGTGAGGCGAGGCATGCACAATGGGGCTATTGTGTGAACAATTGCTCTTGTGCTACAAGTTTAGAGGTCCTCGCACTGCATCCATTCAAAATAGTAAGGAGCATGGTCACTGCATTTGACACAACCCCCCTTGTCTACTGCTCTACTGCCACAGGCTTTCAAGATGCTAGGACCGGTCACTACATTTGGAGAGAGGGCATCCATTCAAAACAGTTAAGAGCATCTTGACCCCTACTATGCCCTGCCAAGATGCTAGGGTAGGTCACTGCATTTGGAGAGAGGGCCTTGCACTGCATCCATTCAAAACAGTTGAGACCATCTTGACTCCTACCTTGCCTTGTTGGGCATATGCATTGATTACTGACCTCTCCTCTTATGCGTGTCAAGAAAATCTTTTTGCATACATGGTCACTAAAGGTGCTGGGCATATGTTGTGGTTTTGGTAAGCAAACGTAACTCTGCTCTTCTATATATCAAGCAATTCTTTTGCAGACATGGTCAGTGAAGCTGTTTTTGGGCAACCTTCTTTTGTACATATTCCTGTTCTTGGTGCCAAAGTACAGATCATTGTAGCGATAAATCATAGAATATGTGTCCTGTATACTAATCTCATCATGTTTTTCTTCCACCATGTCAACTGCTCGTGATAAAAGATTAGAGGTCCTTGTATTGTATTTGCTCAAAAGAGCATGCTCACATTGCCCAAATTGGAGTCCAAGTGAATACACTTCTGCATTCATATGCATGTCAAGCAATTCTTTTGCATACATAGTCACTAAAGCTCTGTTTTAGCAATCCAATTTTCATAATATCACCATGTACTGTAGGGTCTCTACACAAATCCTTGTTCTTTGCACAAGCCCTCCGTCCTTGTCTTTGCAGAAAAAAGCTAACCTCTGCATTGTTCCCATCTTGAATGTTGCTATTGTGATTGTTACACCACTGTGAGGAACCCATTCTCCATGAATCTGTGTTGTGATTTTTGTGCTAAATATCGATCAAAGCATTGTCAAGCATAACATTAGGTTGAAGCAACCACTAATCTCATCATGATTTTTGTTCCCCCTTGTCACCTGCTCACGTGCTTTTTTTGCAATAGGCTTTCAAGATGCTAGAGAAGGTCATTGCATTCAAAGACTGCATCCGTTGAAAACAATTATGAGCATCCCTTACCCTACCCTATTGGGCATATGCTATGATGAGTGAATACACTTGTTCACTCGTGCATTTCTCCCTTTCTTGGAGACAGGTTAGAACCCATCACCTAAATCCTTTCTTGGTGACAGGTTGGAACCCATTACCTATGTCCTTTCTTGGTGACAGGTTGGAACCCATTACCTATGTCCTTTCTTTGCTTCAGCACCTATATTAGATTCACAAAAAAATCAACAAAATCAAAACTCAAATGCTACATATCACCAGATGGCACCATCCTCACAGTGCCTTAGGACAGGCAACACTAAAAATTTGTCTTCAAAAAACTCGTTCATGAGTAAATCCCTCTCTTCTGATAAGGTTTTCATTATGAAATTGTACTGTACAATAAAAATCAAATCACATTGGCAGATTGAGACAGTTTGCTATACTTGCAATTCATGGCAACCACAGATTGAGACAGTTTGCTGCTATACTTGCAATTCATGGCAACCATAGAGTAATTTTCATCAATACATCTTGAAATTCTCCTCTCCTCTCTTTAGATCTTTGAGTTCTGCAAACACAGATTAAGTTTTGGAGAGCATTTGACAGAAGCAAAAGCTGTAGTGTGAAGCAAAGTACAGTACAGACACCTTTATGAGAATAGAAAACCAGATACCACACCTGTAACATGATTTTCATTCAATATGTAGTATAAAAGTCTTCAAATAGATAGTATGAAACAATATCTCCCCACTTGCAGGGAATAATACTAGCTTTACCAATGTTGATGAACAGTGCGTACAAAAATAACATGAGTTTATCATCAACATCTACATGACTAACCTAGGCACAAGTCTTGCAACTTATCATGATGTACAAGGTTTACACAGTCAAAGTGGAACCACTGATGATAAGTAGGGTGATCACAACACACCATGTTCTGGTCCAGCAAAGCCTTTCTTGCAAACCATGCAAGGTGCTTCTTGCCCCCGGTGATACTCTCTAGATTCATCGAGATACATTGCCTTTTGATTTTCTTCGGCCGCCTCGAGAATCAGCTGCTTAAGAATGAACTCTTGCAAGTCAAACAAGTCCAACGTGACTTGAAAATCACGAGAACCATCCACATCTGCTGTGACATAGCTGAAAGGAAACATGAAAACATACTCCTTTCGATTCTCTACAGTGCACAAAACAGGACTGAATTCCTTGATTCTTGGCTTGCTATCTGACAGTCTTTGCTCAACCCAATACATGGAAATATCAAGCTTCTTATCACTCCCTTTCCCTGATTCTTTCACCAACACTTTTACACCCATGGAAAGGAGGACTCCAAGAGAGTGCCATTCTGCCACTTCTTCGATAAGCTTGCACAAGTCTTCATTCTTGTACGCCACTTCAAAGGTGACACGAGGCACGCGAGGGGGCTTTGCTGACATTGATGTGTAAGCACTGTCCGGCTCTTTGACTCCGCGTGCAAGCTTCTGCGTCCCCCCTCCAAGAGGTTGCACAAGTCTCCTCCATGAGAGACCAGCAAAAGCAACTTGCTCCACCATGGAATCGTTAAGCCACCTTACAACTGATTCATGCAATATGGTTGGATCTCCATAGAGAAACACACACCCCTTATCATCGTCTGCATGCTGGACATAACATACCTTCCAACATGGCTCTAGGACACTGCACCATTTCTCACACGTTAACAAAGATATATCATCAGCAATCATAAAGGAGCCTTCATCTTCTCCACGTGATGCTGCTCGCTGGTAAGCTTTAATGGCCTTCTTCATGCCCAAGACAAGCCGATCTACTTCGGAAGGCGATCTGTTAAATGAGGGAAGGCATCTTTGAAAAAACACTTGCTGTGCATCTTCACATCTTTTCAACTGCAACATGTTGACGGCTTGATTTGAGTAGAAAGAATCCATGACCAAGAAATTTCTAAGAAAAAGGGGGATGAATGGGAGAGGAATGGCTATAGGGAAAAAAGGGCGAAAGAGGTGCAGGGGAGGAAAGGAAAGGAATCTTTGTTTCTGAAGAAGATATGGCTATGGCGGAAAAAGGCTGCAGAGACGGGCTTTTCTGAAGCTTTTCTTGATGAGGACAAATAATGTATAGATTTTCTTTTTTTTATAGGGCGTGCTATAAAATTTGTGCCCCAAAAAATTCGCTGCGCACGCGATCTATTTGGTCAAGTTCCGGTGTGATTGAGCCCATTCGGAGCCTCGGACGCTCTTTTCTTTTCTCCCGAGACACCCTTTCCCGGCGTCCGACTAGACCGCGTGTGAACAAGCGCTTGAGTGATCGTTTTGGGCCACGGATTGGTACGAAAGTGAGGGGAACATGCCTACATGCTCAGATCTCCAATCGGAGTTCGCATGCCCGAGATCCGATCACCCGAACCTTGGACCCTGGCCATGGTCGCCTACTACCGAACCAACCCAAAAAAAAATGTAATCAGCGCACGATTAGTGATTAGATTAGTGTGTTTTAGGGTTGCTGAGAGATCAGCATGTCGAGACGCCCTTTTCACACTAGTAGCCGCCTGCCCATGTCGCCGCCGCGAAGTAATTTTGTTCGTTGATCTTTTGTCTTCAATCAGTATCCTCTCTTTGGTGTTTTCTCTTTGGTGTTTGAAATTGGCACCATTAAGCGACAAAAAAATCCACTTAGGCGCTTTGTGTTCCTTGCTCCCTATTTTTTCTCTTGGTTTGCTAATTTTTAATTAATTTTTTAATTTTAATTTTAATTTTATTTTACTTTTTAATTTTATTATTTTGTGGCCCCACCGGGAGTCTAACTTTTGCACATATGCATAGCACTAAATTTCTCACACCCATTCTTTTTACATGTCAAAATCCTTAGATAAATCATGATAGGGTTTTCCACTCTATAGAAGGACCCCCATCCAACTGCTCAAACTATTGTTTGTATGGAATATCAAGGGAATGTATAAAGTACATGGATAAAGATTGTGGGGATTGATTAGGGATCATGTATACTAGGGACAACCTTCATTATTAAAAGTACCATGATAAGGATTGTAGCTAAAATCACAAAAAAGGTTTTGCATATTTTTAATTAGGAGCCCATTATGCATTTAGGCCCTTTACTCTAGTCCAATTAAAATCTTAGGAGAAAAAGGAGGTTATGGAAAAAGACTTACATCACCAAGAAATTTATTCATTATGTTAGCCCTCCATATAGACCTTCATTATGTTAGCCAACAACAAAACAAAAGTACCATGAGCTTTAGAGGTGCCAATTTTGGGCTTCACACTTAGACTCCTTCAAGTACAAGTTATTATTTTACCAAAAAGACTTTTTTGTTAAACACCCAATGCAATTTTGAAATTGTTTAAGGTTAGCAATGTTAAGTGATTGTTGGTAAATAAAAAGTGTTTAGCTCTACTAACCTAGGAGGAAAACCCATTCATAACATAGAAAGAGCACTATGCACCTATAATAATAAAATAGAAAAAGCACTATAATATTGGCTATGAACTTCTTCTAGATTACATCAAAACATAGAGAGATCACTAATAAGCAAGGCCATGAACTTCTTCTAGATATAATCAAAACTTGGAAAGAGCACTAATAAAAGCAAGGCCATGAACTTCTAGATACAATGAAAACATAGAGAGAGTACTAAGTCACTATATAGCCACGGCAACTCATAATAGCCTCCATCACCAATGATGTACTCTCTTATGTTAACACCATGCCCAGTAAAGCTTGCACCATTAAGGCTTTGGTGCACTTGAGAAAGGCGAAAGAAAGAGGAGTTCTGCAAGACCCTCTTTAGCAGGACCTGGAAATCCAACATAGATGTCGCAAAAGTGCATGGTAGAATCCATAATCCCTTGCAAAGTCATGGAATAGTGGCCCTTGCGATCATACCAATTGCTACTCAAATCATCTGCGGGAGCCTCCATTACTAGATCCTACACATGTTCTTGAACCAAAAAGTGCCTCTAGGGAACATATTGGATTTATGTCCTAGATTTAAGGCCAAGGTCCTCTGCAAGGGACTCTAGAGCCTCAACCGGGAGCTGCAAGAAACGGAGGAAAGCCTGCCCTGCCACATGGCTCAGCCGCCACAGAAGATGCACCCAAGGTAAGGGATGGCAAGGTGGCTAAGATTAACCTCAAAATCAACAGCAAGGATATCAAGGGACTTGTGTTGGATGGAGGATCAGGAGTAAATGTGATAATCGAGGATGCAACTCGAAGCCTGGGATTATAATGGGAGCCCATTGCATTCAATGTGCGCATGGCAGATAACTCAACGGCTCTGCCAAAAGGCATCATAAGAAGTGTAAAAATTCAAATAGCTGGAATGGAGTATTCCGTAAGTCTTGTAGTCCTCACCATGGAGTATTCCGTAAGTCTTGTAGTCCTCACCATGAAGGCAATAGTGGGCTCATACCAAATGTTGTTGTGAAGACCTTCGCTCCAAGAAGGTAAAGTCAAACATGATTGGAATACAGACAGGATATCCCTCAGGAAAGGAAAGAAAAAGATTTACATTGAATTTGGGAAGATCAAACCGGAGCAAACTGCGTTGCATGCAGAAACATTCAACATGGTAGATGGGTTGGAAGAAGAAGAGGAGCAAAAATTGCTCAGAGATAACCCAGACCTAGTGTCCCTATTCAAGGTGCACCTATAGATGAAAACTTGCAAAACTATCAAAACAAACAATCATAGCAAGCCCCTCGGACAACAAATATCAAGAAACAGGCAGGTAATGAGATGAGCAGGGCGTGAGCCAAGTGGGGCAGCAGGATCTTGAGGGAAAGACTCTAGAGGAGGAGCAGGAGTTGCAACAGCTAAGAAATTTGGCTTCAAGAACAGGAAGGGCAGAAAGAGAGCGAGTCGAGCAGAGTAAAACAAGACCAGCTAGTGGAAGAGAATTTGGGGGACAAAGGAGAAGAGAAGATAGTAGAAATTAGTGCAGAACTGGAAGAAGATTTCAAATAGAACCTTGTTCAACTACTAAAAGAATACCAGGACGTGTTCACTTGGTCTTATGCAGACATGGAAGGGATAGACCCTAAATTTTATCAACACAAAATAAATATGAAGGAGAAGGGATAGACCCTAAATTTAGGGATAGACCCTAAATTTTATCAACACAAAATAAATATGAAGGAGAAGGAATTGTCCCAGTAAGATAATAGAGGTACAGAATGAACCCCAATTATGCTAAGTAAGTAAAGGAAGAAATAGATAGATTGCTCAGGGTGGGATTCATATACCCAGTAGTAGAGAAGGCCACATGGATATCACCCATTGTGATAGTTCCAAAGAAGAACATGAAGATCAGAGTATGTGTGGATTACCGGAGACTCAATGCAATAACCATACTTGACCCATTCCCACTACCCTTCACAGACTTATTACTAGATGAAGTGGTGGGCAAGGAAATGTACACCTTTTTGGATGGCTTCAGTGGCTACAACCAAGTGAAAATGGCCCCGAAGGACTGGGATAAAACAACATTCATCACTGAATGGGAAGTTTTTGTGCCCACAGTAATGATGTTTGGGCTAAAGAATGCACCAGCAACTTTCCAAAGGATGGTCCAAGAAATCTTCTATGACTATCTCACTGATTTCATGAAGGTTTTCGTGGATGATTTCAGTGTGGTAGGGGAAAAAGCAAAGCACATATTCCATCTCAGGTTATGCTTGCAAAGGTGCCGAGATACAAGACTTAAACTCAACCCTGCAAAATGTGCTTTTGCAGTGAGATCAGGAATCCTGTTGTGCCACATTATGTCAAAAGAGGGGCTCAACATTGCTCCCAAAGAAGGTTAAGGCCATAGTAGAAATGGCTCCCCCGGTAAATGTTAAGCAGCTGCTGGGGAGATTCATAGGAAAAGTCAAATGGCACACAAGGTTTATAAGGTACTTGGCCCATGTGGCTTGCCCATTATACCAACTTACCAAGAAGGATGCTTTATTCATTTGGAGTCAAGAGTAACTCTTGAAGAAGATGCTAACTGTTGCCCTACTCATGGTTAGCCCAAACTACTGGTCTAAAATGTTCCATGTGTACACGGATGCCTCTGATAGGGCATTAGGCAGTGCCTTAATGCAATAAAAGACAACATGGTATATGCAGCCCATCTATTATGCAAGAAGCAAGGTCCTCACAAAAACAGAAAGAAACTACAACACCACTGAAAGGGAAGCCCTTGGCATGATTTACGCTGTCAATAAATTTTGACATTACCTCCTGGGGCAACACCTTTATTTTACATATGGACCACCAAGCATTAGTGTACATAGTAAACAAGGATTTCTTGATTGGAAAAATAGCCTGGTGGATGCTGATCCTACAAGAATTGATTTTGTAATCCTGCACACTCCAGGTAGAAAGAATGTAGTGGCAGACTTCGTGTCACGACTTGTGAATGGGGAACCAGACCAGGAAGTCATGGATGAACTGCCTGATGCAAATCTATTCTCCTTAACCAATGAAGGGGAAGAGGATTGGTATGAAAACATGAGAAACTTCCTCCTGGATTATCAATTTCCACAACATTGGTCTAAGGATAAAAGGAGGCGGCTAGCACTCAGAAGCAGGGATTTCACCCTGCTGGACAATTGTACAAGAAGGGTATCGACCAAATACTCCGCAGATGTGTGCCCTCTCATGAAAAGCAAAGTATAATGCAAGAAGCCCACCAAGGCACAACCGGGGGACATCAAGGACGAGAAATAACAAAGAGAAAAATACTGCAAGCAAGAGTGTGGTGGCCCACAATCAACAGGGATGTGCATTACTTCACCAAGTCATGCGACCTGTGCCAGAGATTAGGACAACCAAATGACAAGGACCGGATGCCAATTTACCCCATAATACCGCTTGAGCCTTTCATGAAATGGGGGCTAGATGTTATTGGCCCGATCAAGCCTAAGGCCAAACAAACTAAATGTGAATACATCATTGTGGCCACAGATTACTGCACAAAATGGCAAGAAGCCAAAGCCTTAAGGAGAAACACTGCAGAGGAGGTGGCTAAGCTCATTTACAAGAATATCATGACAAGGTTTGGCTACCCGATAGAACTGGTAAGGGACCAAGGGACACTTTTCATGAACGAAGTTATGCAGGAGCTCACCAATAGGCACCTGATCATTCATAAAAAATCCATAGTCTACCACCCGCAATATAATGCAATGGTCAAGCTGAATCTTCAAATAAGATTCTAGTCAACATCTTAAAGAAGATAGTGGATGCCAACAAAACAGACTGGGACCGGAAGCTAGATAGTGCACTATGGGCTTTTTTAGAACATCTTACAAGGTTACCACAGGTATGACTCCCTTCAAAATGGCATATGGCTTGGAAGCAATCGTGCCCATGGAGTTTGTGGTGCCTACCTTCAAGGTGGCAGTGTAGGAGAGGCTACCCATGGATGAATCAAGAGAATGCAGAATACAGGAGCTGCTCAACCTGGAGTTTGTGGTGCCTAGCTTCAGGGTGGCAGTGTAGGAGAGGCTACCCATGGATGAATAAAGAGAATGCAGAATACAGGAGCTGCTCAACCTGGAGGAGAAAAGGCAAGAAAGTGTTTTCCTAGCAGAGATGGTGCAGAGAAGGAAAAAGGCATGGGCATACAGACATGGGAAAAGGAAAATCTTTAAACAAGGAGACCAGGTACTGGTATTCAACTCAGAATGGGTAAGCATCCAGGTAAACTCAAGCTCCGGTGGGGACAGGGCCTTATGTTATAAGGGAAGAGACAACTCCCGAAACATTCACTCTCCAAAACATTGATGGGTCTATGAATGGTAGTAGCAGGGTTAATGGCTACCGGTTGAAACCCTACTACATGGCACCAGTGTTCGAAAAAAACTATTTTCCTGAAAAGTAAAAAACCTTCATCTAAAAATTGTGAAATTATTTATAAAGAAAATTTTCAAATTTTGAAGGTTTTTGTTCTACAACCCCTCAAAATATGTAGGTTTTTGTACCCTTAAGTTTCAAATTTGAAGGTAATTTTAAAAATCTGCAAGTGCAAATTACACTATAGCCGGGTTTTTTTCGAACACTGCTACATGCCCCTAACACCCGGGGAGGAAGCACCTAGTAATCGAACCGCGCCAATAGAAGAACAATTAGCCAACTTTGGGGGGGCAAAGGGACCCAAGCTCAGGGTGATGAGTGTACATTAATTGACAACACAAAAGATAAGGCAGTGGGGCGAGCGTGGAAAATAAATAAAACCAAAAAAGAAGAAAAAATCATGCAAAAGCGAGGCCAATGATAAACATCGACTTGGAAAGGACGATTTGCAAAAGGACATAAAGTTAACAATGACTGATGATGTCGACCTTGAAGACTGCAACAACGACATGCAATTGAGAAGTGATAGGCAAAACACTATCACCCGACGCCAATGCCAAAACAAAGAAGTTGGAAAAGAAAACACACAGCACACTTGCACAAGAGCCAACGCTTGAAGACTCACAAACACTAGTGGTCGATAGTAACAACGAAGGCAACATGGCTTCCAAGCACATCAAGGATAAAGGAAAGGCTGCAGGTAAGATTCTCCAACCTATCAAGCCCTGCTACACTCGCACTAAGGAGTGAGTAGAACAATTGGGGTTCGAGAGACTCATAGAAAAAGAGTGGGAGGAATTGTAAAGACCAGAGGGGGGCTCTTGACCTATTCACTGGCTTTGTAAAAATGAACACCATCATAGTACCTAGCAAAGAACCCATAACCCTCACCACTCAAATAGTAAAGGAAGACTTGGGGTTGCCTGGAGTCACAGAGCCCACGAAGCAATACCGAGTGACCTCAGAGGTGCCCAAGGAGTAACAGAGCCCACGGAGTAACAACCCCGCTGCAGGACATTGCCCTTATGGTGAAATCAGAGGGTATGTCAGCCAAGAATTACAATAGGCTAAGGGCAACAAAATCAGGTGAAAAGATTAATTGGGTAGCCATCTAAATGGAGAACCTAAGGAGAAGGGCAACAGCTGCCACAGAAACTGGTGGACAAACAGTGTTACATGCACACCTGAGAGCCTTGTCTAGGGTGGCCCCTGAGGACCATGAATCAAGAAGGAGTCAGAGCGAGAAAAGGTCAAAATACCGAGCAAAGGGGTCCTCTAGAACAAAAGAGATAGAGGAGAGACCCCACCCTAAGACCATGTTGCATAACAAACTAGACTCGTTGAAGAAGGATTTGGTAAAGGTGGATGTGCAGGATGAAGAACTAGAAAGTCTCATCTTCATTAGAAGGAAGAAGACCAAATTGAACCCTGCAGTCCAAGCTACCATGAACCCAATAACTCAAGGCAAAGAGCATTGAAACACAAGCAATCGAGAGTTATGAAGGTATGGGATAAAGACGCAATCCCAATACTCAGATACCTAAGGAGAGGGATGAGGATGATCAAGAATAGGAGGTCTTAGTGGAATTAAGACCAGCTAGTGCAGTGGAACAAGAATAAAAGTAGCAGAAGGAACAAGAGCGCAATAGCAGACATACTTCAAGGGCCTTGGACACCACCATAGAGCAAAAGATTGAAGATACCATGAATAGGCTCCGCTCAAATTTTCAACACACGCAAGATGCTAAAGAGGAGATGTTTGTGAATCTGGGACATGCTTAGCAGGCCAAGGAACAATTGGAAAAGGAAATGGCAATCTTATGCCAAGCTGGACTGAACACTATGAATGAACTGGAGCAATCCACTAAGGATTGCATGAAGTTATTTCTAGGGCCAACAAAGGACCAGTGTCTAGGGACGACCACCGAAATAGGTGTGGGGGAGTGTTCCGGCAAGGAACAAGCGCAAGAGTAGAGCAAGTAGAGCGAGCGAAGTACAAGCGGATGCGGCATTGGCGAAGCGGCCATTAATTTTTGGCACTTACCCGTCACTTCTAGTTTTTGCCCATTGTAATTGTAAATCATGCTTATGAATGGGGCCAAGTGCTTCCAGCTTGTATCCACATCTTTTTTACCCAAAATAGATTGTAGAAGTCATTTTTACAAACCCTAGGTATATAAGTCGAGATGTCAAGAAGAGAGAGAGAGAGAGAGAGAGAGAGAGAGCATTGGTCAATAGCTCAATTATTGGGGTGAAGCCAGATATAAAGATAGCTAGGTAGTATGTGAATGGAAGGAAGCTAGAGAGATAGAGAGAGAGGTTGGACATATACATGCACACTCATGTTGATGTGGCATATATATTTGCACAAAAGTTAAAAGAGGATCCACCCCGCCAATCAGAGGCGACGGGAAACACTACTAATAAGGGCATACAATGAGTGAAAAAAGATATTCAATTAATTAATTGAGGGAACTTAATTGTATAATTTATTAAGGTTTGACCTTAGGATTAAACCTTATGTAATTAAATTTTTTAATTTTTTAATTACTGTGTTTTTATTTTCCAACGGTTGCAACTGCTCAAGTAGTTGCCCACAATAGGGGCGTGATCTTCCTCTTCCGGATTATATTGCGAAATGCATATCTGCTAGCACGAATCAAGGACATTACGAGTTTGCAAGCTTACTGCTCAACAATAGCGGATGACAGAGTTGGTCGACACGCTAATTAGGGTGGCTCTCTACCCGGATTGTTTCTAGGATCGTATCACAACTAGCAATAGCATTCGCGGCGGTAATAATTCTTGACTTTAATGCTCGCCTGTGCCACAACTATTAATTAATCTGTTTTTCACGGCTTTTTTGGGATTGCATTTACAGGTTCATTACCTTGGGCAGGCGATGTCTGCGCATAAACACAATTATTTATTTTGAATTGTTATTTGCCATCTTTGTATATAAATTTCATTTTTTTGGCCATCTTAATTGGTTCTCTACGTGAATGGCAGTTTTTATTTGCAGTTTTGATTTGTGCATAAGCGGCATATAGGTTTTCAACATCAATGTTTTTCCTTAGGAATTTTTCTTTTTTATTATTTGAAAAAATGTAAATTGTATTTATATTTTAAAAATTATAAATTTCTAACTTATTTCTTTTTTGTTGTTTTATGTAGTGGAATGTCAAAAATGAAAAAAAGAGCAAGAGAAACAATGACTGGAAAATTTATAAATTCAACTAATGAAAGTAATGATGTTTCAAGTATAGAACCTAAGAAAAATCATGGTAGACCTAAGAAGTTGTCTAATGAAGATCCAAAGTTTGATCAATCCAATGTCAACTTGAAAGTGCTTGAGCTAAGTGTGACAATATCATTAGGTGGTAGTGACATTGATGAAGCATTACTAAATAATCTTCATGATTGTATCACTAAAGAATGCCTTGCTGGCAGTTGCTCATTTGGAAAGAGAAGGCACAATTCTCCATTTACACTATCAAATGGTCATTAGAATTCATGCAAAGTCAATAGTTGCAGTTAATAAGCTCATCAAAAAGTATCTTGGATGGGATAAGAATAATCCCATTGGTGGTATTATAATGTGTAGAGCATTAAGGCAGAAGTACATGCACACATTTCATGGTATGATAGGCTATTGTATGAAAGATATTGATAAGCCTCATTATAAAAATGTGTCACATAATATTTATTAGTATTGAAGATATTTCAATGGGAATAGAAATTTACTTGCAATATGATGGTGCAGATGATTTGAAGAACAAAGTTTATCTTACTTCAACAAACATTTTTGATAGAGCATTGATGTTTTGGAAGTTCTATTTAAAGCATCCTTTAGGCAATAATTTCTGCACTACCATTCATAAAATGATCAAGACAGGAAAGTACTACCCATCTTCTAATTGAATAACACCATATCAAGGAAGAGGAATGGAGCTTCAAATAGTTGATGCTTTATGGAGGACAATGGTATATCCATCCAACACCACAATGAAAGATATCTTTGACATTTTTATTAATAAACAGAAGAATTTCGATGCTTCACATCCAAGATTAGATTGGTTCATGAATAGATGGAAAAGAAATGAGAATGAAGTTGATGATTTCAAGTATGCCTTTAATGAGGATGAAATAGTAGGGAATTTATATAAGACAAATAAGCAAACAATTGAAATAATGGAGGAAGAGCAAATACATAGAACGGGCAAAGAAATAGAAAAAGATAAAGACATTCCAATTGATATTGAAGTTGATGATAGTGACAATGAGGAGAACATCCACAAGCTAGAATATATTCCTTTATTCCAAAAAAAGAAAATTGGTATTGTAATCACTTGAAACATCAAAAAATGTCATTTTTAATATGTTTCTCTCAAATGTGAATCCATAGGAATTTTTGTCATGAAAAATAAAAAATATCTATGGTTTTCTTTTTGCCGTCCTCTTTTTAAATCAAGAGTTATAATTTTTCCGAATAGTACAGTGAATAGTATGGAGCCAAAATGTTAAAAAAAATAAAAAAATCAATACATTAGTAGCAGTAGGAGAAGAAGGGGTTGAAAAATCAAACTTTTTAGAATCTAACTGCTCTCTCTCTCTTTCTCTCATGCCGACACTCCCTCTGTCTCTCACGTCTGAAGCAATCGAAAGCCTGGTATGTCATCTCTCTCTCTCTCTCTCTCTCTCTCTCTCTCTCTCTCTCTCTCTCTCTGGTGTTTCTTGCCCTCTTTCTCCGAAAGTACGTCTCTTCGTCTCTATCTCACACATATATAGAGAAGAAGAAGAAGAAGAAGAAGAAGCCCTTTTAACGTCGTAGGAACAATCCCAATAGATCATATGAGCTCTACCTACCTTCTTACATGTGCCTAACCAATTGGATTCAATTTGAGCCCGAACAAGTCGATTTTGACTTGCTTTTTTGAAAAAAGCGTCAAAAACACCGCCTACGTGTGTAGACAACGCACTTTGGACGTCAAGTTGAACCTGCCACACATAGCTTATGGCTAAATCATAACTCTAGTTTGCATGAAAATCACTTTTATCAAAAAAAAAAAAAACAGTCCATTGACAAACAAAACGAATGGCTATATGCCCAAATGTTGGCGTAAGGAAGCATATGACTAGTCAAAATTTATCTACGCACTAAGCCTTCCCAATAATCCGATGAGTATTTGGAGTCACCGTTTACAATTGTTTTGTGGTTGCGGGATCCGGTTTTTTCCAAAAATAAAAAATAAAAAAAATCAGATTTTGGAGCCTATTTTCGAACACCCATAACTCTGCATCTGCGCATCTGATTTGTGTAATATCATACCCTATATTTATCTACAAATCCTACTCTAGAGTCTATAAGCTTATCTAATTACCTCCACCAACACATCAACCGATTGGACGTAGCGGGCCGCCGAAAAAGCGAGTTTTTTCCGGTGCTATGCGCATCTCAAGACCAACACATATATATATACATCCACTAAATATACCTAAATCAACTCTTCATGCATACACACATCCAATCCTCATACCGTCCTCATATGGATATGCATGTGCATATCCATATACGAAAAGGCCTCTTCATGCATGGATATACACACACATAGCGACGAGTAGAGAGTGACGCCAATCAAGCAAACTGCTCCCTCTCGTTGCTTACCATGGCCTGCTTCCCTGGCAGTGATGCCAATGTTAAGCTCTCTCCCGCCTCCCCTCCCCTTACACGGACGGAGTGGATGAGGAAGAGGTGCTTATGCCTCTCTTTGTTGTTTCACCTCCTTACACGCAGGAAGGCTACGCAACAAGGAGAGCGTATTTTTGGGGCCTTGGGCTATGGTTATGCATACGTATGAGATACACACACATACATAGCATAGAATTAATATGAAACAAAGAGAAGGGGAAAACGGGGTGTGTCACTCACCTCGTTGCTCGATGTAGATGCTGTGAATCTTGAGTTACCATGTGCGTAGGGAGCGTGCATGGAGTGCAAGCTATGAGCCAAGCCTTCCTCTGTAAGCCCTCCACTCCTCTCTCACCCTCTCACACACACACACATAGAGCAAGAATAGAGAAACAGTGAAGACTCTACAAACTTGAGTTTTGGCCTTTAAATATCCAACAAAACTTGTCTGGGCACCCATATTATGACCCTATACCTTTTCGGGCATGTTTTGGCGCTCTTGGGACACTAAAAAAGCCAGAAAACTATTCGAACATGCTCGGACTTACAATTGGCAGATCTTAGACTACTGAGAAAATTATTACAATTACCGGCAAGACTAATGGCCGGACTTTGAAAGAAAATGGAAAATTACATTTCTAATGTACATGGGATTATTTACACCATTATTGTGGTCGGTAAAAACCTTCCCATTTGTTGTAGATTTGCCGCCGGTAATGAGACGTGGTTAACACTTTGGTTCTTCTTGTGTGCCCAAGTTAAGATCTTAGATAATCTTCTTTGAATCTTTGGTTTCTTCTAGATTGAGGCAGATTCCCACATTCTTTGGTTCTTCTTATGTGCCCAAGTTGAGATCTTGTAGGTCATCCTCTTTGACTCTGGAGCTTTTGGCATATGCTCTTCAAATGCTTTTTTTGTTTCTATGATTTCTTATTGTCAGGATGCTAACGTCCTGATGTGTCACGTGACGGGGATGATCTCATGGATTCTCCGCCCAACCGTTGCCTAAGTGCTAGGGAAGCCCTCCTTTTATACTTTCTGGCCAATCCCCCTCATGTGGGATTATTCCTAGAACTTATCCCTCTATCACCCCTAAACCCTATGTATCAGAGTAGTACCTTTACGTGCCTATGCACCACTTAACTTATTAGACTCTGACACATAGCTGAGCTCCTTCAGTTCCCGCAATACCGTTGTCTCATGACATTACCCACCCCCCTACAAAGAGAGTTTTTGTCCGCAACATCTTTGTGAGTGTGCTTAAGTATTGCGTCCTTGAATAAGCTTCCTTTTAGACTTTCCATGTCAAGTAGATCGATCATGAGTCTCCAAGATCCTCTTTGACTCATGTGAGACTTAACAAATTCAATCAAGGCATTACTACAATTAACATTTTACTAGACCAACCAACTGCAAAGTGATTCCACACTAATGCTGTTGTGATTGATATAGCAGCATATCCACCTTGGCAATCGTTTTGTAAACAAGACTAACTTTTATTTTCTAGATTGTATGTGTGACCCAAGATTCCTATAAGGTGTTCTAACCTTTATGCATGTCACCATATGAAGTAGACAGCTAGTAATTAGCTTCAACTTTCTAGTTAACCCTTGCTATTGAGTTACACGACTCAATCAGCTTCTTATTGTTTGTTCAGAGTTAAAACTCGGAGAAACAACTAAAAATACCTTTGCTTGATGTCTTGTCATTTTAATCTACAAATGTGGAGCTTCATTATGCTCTCTTTTATTCATGGAATTCCAAACTTTTAAGTAGATCATATCCTTTTCTAGTGCCAAGGTTTTTGGCACACTTAGGTGACAAATTTAGTACTTGCCAGCCTAGTCACCTATGATTTACTCTACCTTGTGGAGTAAATCATCATGAGAACCCTTATTTTTTCCACCGGTGTGTCCCCTCTAGACACTGTTTTTCTTATGTGTGATAATAAAAGGTTTGTTCACCAATCCACAGACTTTAAGTGGCTATCTTCTTTATCCGTAAAATCCCCACTCTTAGACCGTACGTTTATTGAGTTTTCCTAGTTGAGATACTCATATGGTTTTGGCTATCCAATATTATACAAATAATTGGCCACCTCTTTCCGTTAGCTAATGCATCCCTTAACTAATCGTCCTTGCTTATTGAGTTGAGCCTCTTGAGTTATCCCCTTAGATAGACTCATCTCAACTCCTTTATTGACAGACATTTGAATCAATTATTGATGAGAATGCTATCCTATTTGTGTCTCTGATTTTTCTCTTTTCCAATTGATCTTTTTTAAGGTACCCATATACGCATTTATAGATACACTATACCAGCACTATACTTGCTAGTGCATCTTTATATATGTAATGTACCATACCAACAAATATCTCATTAAAAGAAATCACCAATGATAGAGGTACTTATCTCATGAGAGATAAAAGTGACTACAATACATCTTTTAATTGCAAGGAAAGGTTGATAATACAACATTCCAAAAATCTTTTAAGAGTAGCACTAGCACTCCACGACTTTCTTAAACCACTTAATGTCTTAGGGTCTCTTTAATGTGACCTCAAAGTATCAACACAATAATTTTATGTTAATCTATGGCTATCTTGGCAAGTAGAAGGACATAGGTAACATGAGAAGTAACTTAGAAAAGTTACCTATATGACAAACTCAAAATTTATGACCTTTTGAATGGTATGCTCCATAACAATAGGAATTACTGTTTGTCATAACTCTAGACCCAAAACATTGTCTGATGCATGACCAAACAATCTTTGAATGCAAACAAACCCTCACCTGTGTTCTTTTGAAAACACACAATCTTTTTACTTTAAGTTTCTTG